>NW_026510888.1:0-7500 GCF_027579735.1 Bombina bombina
AGGGGAAACTCAGACGCCTTCTGCTAATTCTATCTTTGGATGCGGGGAGAAGGCGTTTGGACAGAATAGACTCGGAGATATATGTTCACATGGTCATGGGAGAGAACCCCGCCTCGGTTTCAATGATGCCTTTTTGAAAGCTTTGCGGGCAATATACTCAAACCCACGGGCCCAGGTTGCCGCGGGGGGATACAAATCCGCTATTTTCCCCATATTAAATGGGACAAGACTGGGATGCCCCCTATCACCCCCTATTATTGCCCTCTGTATTGAGCCACTGGCGGCCAGAATTAGGAATCACACCTGACATCTCGGGAGTCCGGGTGACTCAATCTGAGTATATAAAATTTCCCTAATCGCGGATGTAAATCCTGCCTATACGCTTACCAACCCTCTATTATCACTCCCTAATTTACATAAGTTTATTAAACGACTTTTCAGATATCTCTGGCTACAAAATTAATATGAGAAAAGTGAACTCTTCCGATAGCTATTCCTCCACACATGCGAAAATTATTGAACTCAATTTTTGATTTCCGTTGGGTCTCCAAAACAATCAAATACCTAGCATTTAACCTTCCGATACAGATGCAACTCCTATATAAACATAATTACAACCCCGCTTCTTGGCCAGATTAGAAAAGACCTTGTTAAAATGGCGAACGTGCGGGTTTTCTCCTGGATGGGGAGAGTAGCGTTAATTAAAATGAACGTACTTCCACGCCTTCTATTATCTTTTTAGAGCCCTGCCATCAAAATATTTAGGACAGATATTATTAAACTACAAACCGAAATATTAGCTTACATAAGAGGTCCAAAATCGGCCAGAATAAAAAGTACAGGTGGTAAACAGAAGTAGAGCAGCAGGGGGAGTGGGCGCTCCAGACCTAATGTGAATATTATAGAGCCGCTAGACTGGCACAGGACTCTTGTCTCCTGAGGAGATCGGAGAAGCTACTTGGGTATTTCTGGAGATGGAGTTGGGGGGATGGGAGGGAGAGGGACTCGATTATTATGGGACAACACACATTGTAGCCCCAGACAAGGAACTTACTAAAACATACACCTCAGACCTGATCATAAAAACCTGGAGACAAACACTTACAAGACCAGACTTATTCCTGAATTCTCCTTATTAACACCAATTAGATTGCCTCATGCCAGGTGACTCTCGTGTTGATAGTCGCCAAATGGGGAAAACAAAGGGCTTTATAGGGTAGCGGACGTGATACAGAGGGTCAGTTTACTCTCTTTCACTCAGGCTGCAGTCAAAGCTAGCTCCTACAAAGCTTCACTGTGTATATCTACCTCCAATTACAGCTCAACTTTACATCCCTTCTTGAAAGTCCCAAGAAGTGGACAATCCACAATATTAGAGACCTGTGGCGCAAGCCTTACGAGAACTAAACACAAATCTCTAAAATATACCTTGCACTGCAGACACCACCTAACAGAGCCAAATCCATGATGATGTTAGCATGGGAGAAAGACTAGATATGGTTAAAGACATACAAGAGTGGGGAGAGAATGATCCAGGAAGCTGATAGGGGGATTAATCATATGGATTTGAAGGAAAATTGATGAAAACCGTATTTAGATGGTACCTAACCCCGATGAGGACGCACATATGCAACCAAATGGTAGCAATCTATGTTATAGAGGGATGTGGGGGAATTAGGATCCTATAGGGCACATGTTGGTGGGACTGTGAGGTGATAAGTGGGGACATGGCAGAGGCTCTCCACACTGATCAGTCAACTACTAGAGGAGGAGGTCACACTCACTGCCCACCAAGCACTACTACATGAACAAATAGATAAATTTCACAGATATAGTAACACATTCATCAGAATCCTTTGTACAGTAACAAGGGTTTGTATCGCAAAATACTGGAAGGTGGGCTCGCCCCCATGGTTGGAAGTATACAATAAGATCAGCCATACCTACACTATGTATGAATCTGCAGTAGATACGTTAAACAATTGAACCTCTTTCCAGAGGATATGGTACTATACTGGATTATTAGCTCGACATCCCATAGAGGAAGACAGGATGTACAATTTGGATCCTGAACACTGTATATGAACAAACTCAGCAGACCTGGGAGGATCGCTGGGAGGCAGAGACGCTCCCTTTCCCCCCCCTCTCCCCCCTCCCCTCTTCCCCTCCTCCATCCCTCCCCTCTTCCCCCTCCCTCTCCTATGCTTTCCCTCTCTTCCCCCCCCCCCCAACAACTATCTTTTTGCTAGACCCTATATAGACGAAGGGGGAATTTTGGAGAGGGAAATTCACCCGCACTGTTTATAATGTTTTAAATGTTTATTTGAAAATACATGTAAAGCAACCTATTTACCTCAGTTTAATTGATGGATGATAACCCCACACATAGTCAGATTAGAAATAACTATTCTATTAGTGAATTCATTGGTAGAGGACCAATTACTGGAATATGTAACTTAATTATCTTCCCATGGTCCACGACATCCAACAGTGAAATTCCCAAAGGCATGATGGGTGTTTAGATATATGGGGAGGTGATGGGGGAAAGGTTGTAAGACTGCGTTAAAGTTACTTTCCTCCAAAATGTTAATTTGTTTAGTTCTTGCTCCTTTGGAAAATCGGATGGGAGGAAATAACCTCTTCTTTGTATAACTCATGAAGAAAACTTTCTTTTTGTTTGGCTTATGTACAAAAAATGTATTAATAAAAATGATTTAAACATAAATACAAAACAAAGAACTTGCCCCCTGCCTATTTAACACATCCTATATTTTTCCTGGTTGTGCAGTAGGTTATATGTGTGCTGATCTGAGGTCTATATGGGCATATGGCTGGCAAGGGCTTATGATGCCACTGATATGACTGAAGGTCTAATTGGGGTATTCAGTTTAGTTAGTTACTTACAATGGCTGCAGGCAACATGGTTTAAACTGAAGTGCAAAATGAGCATTTGGCTGAGAGGAGCTGAAGTTCCATGAGGTTTGTTCCCAGCCTCCCCTACTTCTTTCTCCCAGTCCGCTGCCAATTGTCCTGTATTTTTGTACAGGATAGGTGGGAACCCTTATGGTGGCAAATATATATAAGAAATAGAATAACCATCTAAAAGGTATATTACAGTTATTTAACTATTAGCAGAGCAGTTTATTTTGCTTACAAACTACCACTTAAAATGTAGTTTATTTTCTTCTTCCTTTCAATATGACTGTTGTGCTGCAGCCTGTGCGCGTGCCTGTGGCCTCTCAGTGTGAGAGCATTGTTCAGGCTACTCATATGATTAGTTTTATGGATCTACAACTATACTGACATTTTCACAATATACATGTATAGCAAAAGAGAATGAGAACTTTTATACAGATATTAAAGTTGTTAAATATGCAGTATGTGTGAGTGTGTGTAAACAAAAACTGCACTGTTTTGCAGTCCAAAGACACGCCCCTTTAAAAGCCTCTTGAGCAGGGGCATAATTAACTACAGTGGTCTCAGGCCCATCTTGCTTTGTAATCAGTAGTCGCAACACTACACGGGGCTGGTGGGACACAAGCTCCACTTGTAGTCTAGCCCCTCTATGTGCTAGGGGTCACAATGGGCTATATTACTAGTGGCGCTCTAACTGTACCTTGCAAGCGATGTCAGATTTTTCACTGCTTTTTGTGCACGATGGAAATAGCACACACATTACGAGTTGAAAGTAAAGTAAACACGTTTGTTTGAGTGCAATCATGATTTACGCTAGTCGGGTTAGCGTGACTTCAGAGCTCGTGTAAAGGGTAAGGGAAGAAAAAAAAAACTGTCATTAAACACAAAATAAATACATATAAAAGTAAAGTTAGTCTCATATAAACACGGTCTGATAAAAAATATTTGAAAAAAAATATATATATTGAAAACGTTATAGGGGCTCAAATATACAGTAGATGGTATAAAAAGTGTTTGGGAAAAAAGGGATGCAAAAGGCTTTAACATAGATATGCATAGTTACATAAACATGTCTAAATATGTGAATTTATGCATATATATAAGCCTCTGCAGACAGGGCAGGCTCAAGAAATTGTGATTTTTGGGTCTAACTATGCAATGATGCCCCCCCCCCCCCCTCCATAGTAACATTACTGATTAGCATATCAATTTACTAGCCTGGCCGCTGACTTTACTAAGCCTGCCTACCTGCATGCAACCAATGCTTATGAATATGCACAATTGTGCAATAAGTGAGAAGAAAGTTAGGGCAGAGGTGCACTTGTCCCACCTTGAATGTCACCCCCTGACCGATTCTGTGTCTTTGTGCATAATGGTTTGGGTCTGACAGTGACTAAGTCACTGAAGTGCTGCCCCTTGCCAAGTGCTGCCTGGATCCCTTGAACCCACTTAATCCCATGGTTGAGCCGGTCCTGTCTGCAGACTGTCCCTTATTTCAGTTCTTTTGACAGACTTGCATTTTAGCCAATCAGTGCTGACTCATAGATAACTCCACAGGAGTGAGCACAGTGTTATCTATATGGCACACAAGAACTAGAGCTGTCTAACTGTGATGAACTGCCAAATGCAATAAGATTAGAGGTGACCTTCAAGGGCTTAGAAATTAGCATATGAGCCTTCCTAGGTTTAGCTTTCAACAAAGAATACCAATAGAATAAAGCAAATTTTATTATAAAAGTAAATAGGAAAGTTGTTTAAAATTGCCCTATGTGAATCAAGTTCACATTTCGACTAGACTGGAACTTTAAGTTAGTGTTTTACTGTATATGTGCTGTGCACATTTCACATTCTAATGTTCTTCACTTGTAAATACATATTTCTATATACCTATACTTGTATATCTATTCCTATAGATATCTAGGTATAGATATGTATTTTACATTAACATTATTAGATATATATAACAAAATTATTATTAAACTTAATGTAAAAAATATTGATATATTCTTTGGATTATTTAGAATATTTTACAGTATGTTTAATAATACTTATTAATATTTTTTTAATATTTTATCTGTAATATTTTAATAATGTGTTATTAGTCCTAAATTGCGAACCCTGATGCACGTTAAACATATTTTACATTACGTTCTTTACAAACAAAATAATGTACTTTTTTTAATTATATATATATATATATATATACACATACGCATATATATATATATATAAATATATACATACAAACATACACACACATATGTATATATATATATATATATATATATATATATATATATATACACACACACACACACACAGTTGTGCTCATAAGTTTACATACAATGGCATAATTTATGATTTCTTGGCCATTTTTCAGAGAATATGAATGATAACACAAAAAAAATTCTTTCACTCATGGTTAGGGTTTGGCTGAAGCCATTTATTATCAATCAACTGTGTTTACTCTTTTTAGATCATAATGACAACAGAAACTACCCAAATGACCCTGATCAAAAGTTTATCATACCCCAGTTCTTAATACTGTGTATTGCCCCCTTTAACATCAATGACAGCTTGAAGTCTTTTGTGGTATTTGTGGATGAGGCTCTTAATCTTCTCAGATCGTAAAGCTGCCCATTCTTTTTGGCAAAAAGCCTCCAGTTCCTATAAATTCTTGGTCTGTCTTGCATGAACTGCACGTTTGAGATCTCCCCAGAGTGGCTCAATGATATTGAGGTCAGGAGACTGAGATGGCCACTCCTGAACCTTCACTTTATTCTGCTGTAGCCAATGACAGGTCAACTTGGTCTTGTATTTAGGATCATTGTCATGTTGGAATGTCCAAGTACGTCCCATGCACAGCTGATGAATGCAAAATTTCCTCCTGTAATTTTTGATAGCATACTGCATTCAACTTGCCATCAATTCTGACCAAATTTCCTGTGCCTTTGTCGCTCACACATCCCCAAAACATCAGCGATCCACCTCCGTGTTTCACAGTAGGAATGGTGTACCTTTCATGATAGGCCTTGTTTACTCCTTTTCAAATGTAGCGTTTATGGTTGTGGCCAAATAGCTAAATTTTGGTCTCATTAGGCTTGAGGCTTGTCTCTGTGCTGTTTGGCGTCTTGTAAGCGGGATACTTTGTGGCATTTGCATAGTAATGGCTTTCTTCTGGCCACTCGGCAATGCAGCCCATCTTTCTTCAAGTTCCTCCTTATTGTGCATCTTGAAACAGCCACACCACATGTTTTCAGAGAGTCCTATATTTCACCTGAAGTTATTTATGGGTTTTTTCTTAGCATCTCAAACAATTTTCCTGGCAGTTGTGGCTGAAATTTTAGTTGGTCTACCTGACCGTGGTTTGGTTTCAACAGAACCCCTCATTTTCCACTTTTTGATTAGAGTTTGAACACTGCTGATTGGCATTCTCAATTCCTTGGATATCTTTTTATATCCCTTTCCTGTTATATACAGTTCAACTACCTTTTCCCGCAGATCCTTTGACAATTCTTTTGCTTTCCCCATGACTCAGAATCCAGAAACGTCTGTGTAGCACTGGATGAAAGATGCAAGGGTCTGTCAGGAGTCTAGAAACTCATTGACCTTTTATACACACACACTATTTACAAGCAAACAGATCACAGGTGAGGATGGTTACCTTTAATAGCCATTAAAACCCCTTTGTGTCAACTTGTGTGCATGTTATCAGGCCAAAATCACCAGGGTATGTAAACTTTTGATCAGGGTCATAAATGGCTTCAGCCAAACACTAACCATGAGTGAAAGAAAAGTTTTTGTGTTATCATTCATATTCTCTGAAAAATGGCTGTACATACATACAAACACATAGATTTGGCTAGCTTGAGGAAGTGCATTGCTGCTTCTTCAACAAAGGAGAAGTATGCAAATTAGATAATAGAAGTAAACTGGAAAGTTGTTTAAAATTGTATTCTCTGAATTATGGAAGAATATTTTAGGGTTTCATGTCTCTTTAAAGAGAACAATGGAAAATTAACATTTTATTGCTTATCTCGACAACCTCTTACTGGGAGTGTTGTTTCTTCTGCTGGGTATGTTTACATAGCTTTTCTCTCACCAATAATTAAGTATAGAAACTTTTAGTATAGGTAGGGATACCACAGGCAAAATCAGCTATTTAAAATGATGAAAATAAAGTTAAAGGAATTATTTGTAAACAATTTAATACACTCCAGTAGGAGTGAACAAATTAAAGGGGAGAAATATGTACGGTACACTGTCCATTAAAAGGGACATAAAACCCCCCAAACAATTCTTTCATGGTTCAGATAAAACATATGTACTTCTATAATCAAATTTTCTTTGTTTTTCTGTGTTGAAAAGCAGGAAGGTAAACTCAGGAGTGTGCACGTGCCTGCAGCATTATATTGCAGCAGTTTTGTAAGAATGTTATACATTAGCAAGAGCACTAGACATGTGCACGCTACCTATCTAGATATATCTTTAACAAAGAATAATATGAGAATAAAGGGACAGTCTACAATATAATTTTGATTGTTTTAAAAGGTAGATAATGCCTTTATTACCCATTCCCCAGTT
>NW_026510888.1:15000-43128 GCF_027579735.1 Bombina bombina
ACCTGTCTCATTTCAAACACTGAGCAATCTTAGTCCTGAGAGTATAAAATTTTATGCAGATGTAAAAATCTTAGATAAAATGCCCTCCTTGCATCTGGAAAGTCCTTGCATAAAGGGGCAGTAAACTGGAATGTAATATATATATATTATAATTTTATATATTATATATATATATCTATATATATATATATATATATATATATATTATATATAAAACTGCATATCTGCCAAAGTTCATCTACCATTTGTGTATTGAGGAGGAAACATTCTGCATGGTTTTAAATATAGAATTTCTACAGCATTGTCAAATAATCATAAATACACTGCTGCTAAAAAAATGTGTTTTTATGGACCCCTAGCCCCACCATACAACTACTACCACACTGAAGTTACAATCCAAAATTGCACAAAGAAATAAAAAAACATTTGCTACCTCCTCTTCAAATGAAAGTGATCTGCCGTCTGACTCAGGCACACACTGTACAAAGTGCCAAGTCTGTCTCACACTGAGCATAGTGGTTTAGTGCACACTAAGAAATCCTCTCAAATGCTAATACTTTACTCCTTGTAATAACATTTCCCATGCTCAATTAGCACTCTGCTATAGTACCTACTGGTGGCTGCCAAAATTAAAAAAAAAAAAAATTTTTTTTTTTTTTTAAGTTCTTGCCTCATGGGGCCCCCCTGGCTCATTGGGCCCCTGACAGGAGTCACCCCCTGTCACCCCCTGATGGCGGCCCCTGTTTAGGACTAGTAAGACTATAAAAGACTCAAGTAAAATGGTGATCCTTGAATAAAGAATACATGTTATATTTATTAATTTATTAGAATTTTGTTAATACACCACCACTGCAAGATCTGACTGCACTATATTACCCATACTGTGATGCACATCATAAAGGAACCTGATCCCAGATTACTAACTACACAATCATAAATGCTCACCTGCAGATAGGTTTCTATGTATTGCTGATCTAGATATTAACTGACCAAAAATAATATGCTAGTATACTGGGAATACTCACTATTGACTGGTGATGACCTGTTTCAGTGATATTATCGCAGTGGGATGCAGGATGAGGTTGGAGGTAAAGGATGTTGCTTGCTGAATGATTCTGGATTAGGGACAGAGCTTGGGGTGTAGGCTAAATCAGTGTGTACATCTCTGGAGTTATTTAGGGGATACAGCTCAGGAGACACCGGGTGGGATTTTTACAAGATGTGCATTCGCTATGATTGTGGTTAAAGGGACAGTGAACTGAATTTTTTTTTCCCCTCAATGTGTTTCCAAATTATAACTTGTTAAACCAGCTGCATAATATATTAGAATGCTTCTTTAGGTTTATAGCTGTTTTCTCTTTGAAATCACAACCCATCAAAATGGGTTGAGCTTGCAGGGAAATCATATAGCCTTATTTTATCCCTTTTTGTACACACACATGCTTCTTTTTATTATCTCTATCTGTAAACTTGGAGGGAACAATTAAACATTAATATTTTGTTACTCATCTCTCCTACCTCCTACTGGGAGTGTAATTTCTTCTCCTAGCTACATTTTCACAGCTTTTCTATAAGCCTATTATTAAGTGTAAAAACTTTCAGTATAAGCAAAGATACCACAGGCAAAATCACCGATTTCAAATGCCCAATAAAGGAAAATTAGTTATTTGTAATCAATCTAATACACTCCAGCAGGTAAAATTGATCATTGGGAACAAATTTAAGGGGACAAAATGTAGGGTATGCTGTCCCTTTAAGGAAAGTAGTGAAAATGGGTTGTATTATTTTGTATTATCTGGCTCATAAATTCACTTTATTTGTGGAGTGTTTCATAAAAGTTTTAGTGTAGAATTTGGACTTAGAAAAGTGTAAGAGGAGTTGCAAATACATTGCTGGACTATTACGCACCTGCAGATTCAGAATTGAGCAAACACTTGTGATGTTTTTAAATAAAATGTGACCAGTAGTAGCCTTAATGTGCTGACTCAGAGGGGTGCAAATGGAATGGAGATGTAATGTGATCAGGGGTCTGAGTTTTGGGGTATTAGCAGCACTAGGAGTTTACAATATATGAGAACCTGCATATAAGACGCACAGTACCAGGGGCTCCACAAGCAGATAATGATGGCTGTAACTAGCAGCGTGTGCTTCTGTGGCTTGTGCCTTTATAGCATCGCGTGCCTCTTGGTCCCACTGTCTGCACCTCTCATGCAGTTATCTATGGATGTCATATACAGATCTGTACTTCTTTTCCTTAAAAGTAATGTTACATGTATACTTTCTATACATTAATTTATTTACATTTTAATATAGATCATACAACTATTTTTATACTTTTGAAGTATATTTATTAGCATATTCAATATTAACACTTTTTACCAAGCAAAACTGTAATTATTTATTATTTTTGTACCAGTCTAATTAACAAAATTATATCAGAACATTTTATAATCATATGTTAATAAAATCTATTTGTTATTGGTGTTGACAGAAGCTCATTTAGAAAGACAATCATGGTGTTTTGGCATTCTGTAAGTGTTATATCATAGATGATAGCACAATACATTTTTGTGATTTCAAGCAATATATCCTGTGATACTGGGCTGGCACTAATTATCTCAGACAATAAGCACTGTGATATTATTGTGACACTGGCACCAATTATCTCAGACAATAAGCACTGTGATATTACTGTGACACTGGCACCAAGCATCTCAGACAATAAGCACTGTGATATTACTGTGACACTGGCACCAAGCATCTCAGACAATAAGCACTGTGATATTACTGTGACACTGGCACCAAGTATCTCAGACAATAAGCACTGTGATATTATTGTGACACTGGCACCAATTATCTCAGACAATAAGCACTGTGATATTACTGTGACACTGGCACCAAGTATCTCAGACAATAAGCACTGTGATATTACTGTGACACTGGCACCAATTATCTCAGACAATAAGCACTGTGATATTACTGTGACACTGGCACCAATTATCTCAGACAATAAGCACTGTGATATTACTGTGACACTGGCACCAAGCATCTCAGACAATAAGCACTGTAATATTACTGTGACACTGGCACCAAGCATCTCAGACAATAAACACTGTGATATTACTGTGACACTGGCACCAAGCATCTCAGACAATAAGCACTGTGATATTACTGTGACACTGGCACCAATTATCTCAGACAATAAACACTGTGATATTATTGTGACACTGGCACCAATTATCTCAGACAATAAGCACTGTGATATTATTGTGACACTGGCACCAATTATCTCAGACAATAAGCACTGTGATATTACTGTGACACTGGCACCAAGCATCTCAGACAATAAGCACTGTGATATTACTGTGACACTGGCACCAAGCATCTCAGACAATAAGCACTGTGATATTACTGTGACACTGGCACCAATTTTCTCAGACAATAAGCACTGTGATATTATTGTGACACTGGCACCAATTATCTCAGACAATAAGCACTGTGATATTATTGTGACACTGGCACCAATTATCTCAGACAATAAGCACTGTGATATTACTGTGACACTGGCACCAATTATCTGAGACAATAAGCACTGTGATATTACTGTCACAGTAATATCACAGTGCTTATTGTCTGAGCTAATTGGTGCCAGTGTCACATTAATATCACAGTGCTTATTGTCTGAGATAATTTGTACCAGTGTCACAAAAGGGGGAGGCGCCAGAGAAGAGGTAACAATCACTACCATATGTCTACCAACCCCCAGGGCACTGAAGATAGCTCTGACAACACACAGCAGGTTTTTCAGTTGGGCCCGAGACGACCCAGGGGAGGGGGACGGGGCAACAGACAGAAATCAGCCACTGGGGACTTTCAACAACAGAGATACCAGTTGAGGGAGAACAGGGGAGCTCCACGACACAGGTACCAATGATACAGACCCCAATGATGGATAATTCAGTTATAAATCTATCTACCTATAACCTAACTCCTCTCGAAAGGAGAGTATTGAGCTATGGGCTGGGATTTGTTCCCTCTAGGAATTTTGATTTGTTTCAGACAATTCTTGATGTAAATAGATTAGTGAGGGATCTAACCCTGAGAAAATTCTTTCCAGAAACTGAGACTGACACATCATTACCTATCATTGATCCATCAGCTGTGAATTTGAGCTCTGATGTTGACAACATGTCTTTTGTTGATATTTGTGCACTCACTAATCTGGAGGATCTATCAGGGAATATAGATCATATACCCAAAGACACGATAGGCCAACATAAACTAAAATCTGCATCAAATTTTTATCCCTTACACATTAGGGGTAAAAGTCTTGAGGTATTTCACAAAAGAGTCATGGAGGATCTCACTACTCTTTCCAAGACTAATACTAACCATAACTCAAATTTGACTAGAAGGGAAAGGGAGGCCATTACCAACCTACAAAAAAATATCAACATTGTCATTCGGCAATCTGATAAAGGTGGTAGTGTTGTTGTGATGGACAGGGATGCCTACGTGGCGGAAGCCTTGAGACAATTGGGTGATAACGAGGCCTATTCCATCCTACCCAGAGACCCCACCACCTCTTTTGGGCGGATCTTGAGGGACCTCCTGGATGATGGTTTGGAGATGGGCATCATTGACAGACATACTTTTGACTGTTTGTCAGTTGATAATCCGGTGATGCCCATCTTTCACCACTTCCCGAAGGTCCACAAGAGTCTCGAAAATGTCCAGGGACGACCCATTGTGGCAGGTATAGGCTCCTAGTGGAGCCACTGTCTAAATGGGTCGATAATTTCCTGCAACCACTGGTACGCAGATTACCAAGTTACGTACGGGACACTGCTCATGCCCTATCTAAATTGGAACAAACTACATGGGAGCCAAATTACAGCTGGATAACTATTGACGTGGTGGCTTTATACTCCAGTATCCCCCACGAATTTGGACTCCGGGCTGTAGAATTCTTTCTGGATATGTGCACTGACCTGGATTCTCAACACAAAGATTTTGTTTTGAGGGTCATCAGGTTCCTGTTACAACATAATTTTTTCAAGTTTTCTGATACTTTCTATCTCCAGAGACGTGGAACCGCTATGGGGGCGAAATTCGCCCCCTCCTATGCCAACCTCTTTATGGGGTGGTGGGAGCGGTTCCACGTCTATGGAGGAGGAAATAGATTCACTGGGTCCATCAAAAAATATCTGAGGTTCATAGATGACCTATTGATCATCTGGTCCTCAAGTGAGATACAAGCAAAGGAATTGGTGGACCAGTTGAACTCTAATGAAGTGGGTCTGAGATTCACCTACCAGTGGCACCAAAAGACCATGAATTACTTGGATGTAACCCTGACGGGTGAACCTGACACCCATAAAATTACATCTTCACTCTATCGCAAGCCTATCTCCGGCAACACATTACTGCACGCTAAAAGCAGCCACCCTAAACATGTCTTTAGAGGCATTGCTAAGGGCCAGTTTATGCGTGTCAAACGAAATTGTTCCCGGGGAGGGGACTGCGATAGAGAAAGTAAGGAATTGGATAAGCGCCTACGGGATAGGCAATATCCTGTCAAACTCATTAGGAGGGCACGACAAGAGGTTGACCGGATGGATCGACCCAGGCTATTCCATAGGACTTCTAGCCCAGTTAATACAGAAATTAAGACACGTAATGCTCCCACCCTATTACAGCTTACTCTAATCAATACCATCAGGTCTGTAATATAATCAGGAAGAACATCCCAATTTTGCGGGGAGACAAATCATTACGCCAATGTTATTAAAGATGGGCTGTAATTTTGTCTACCAGGAGAAATTTGACTTTGGGAAAATTGCTGTCTCCAGGTTTATTGAGAGAAGAACCAAGCAGGAGTTTCTTGGCTACACTTCAAGGGCACTTTTCCGGTGTTGGAAAGAGGTCCTGTGGGTCTTGTAACCATATCAGAGTAGCTACTCATTTTACGTCAGCCCTCTGGGGCAGAAATCTTTGAGACCAGGGGCTGCGTCAAATGTGGAAGTAAATTTGTGGTATACCTCATAGAGTGTACCCTGTGCCAAAGGCAGTATGTGGGTAGAACCACCAGAGAGGTAGGGACAACGCATCAAAGAGCATTTAGCCCACATCTCACATGAAAGAGCAGTGTCAGCCCTCGCTAAACACTTCTTAGAGATACACCAGGGCCAGGTTGGATCCTTTAGGTGGCAGGCAATCGAGCAGATTGTCAGAACCCCCTAGGGGAGGTGACAATTTCGTATTTTTGTGCCGACAGGAAATTTATTGGATCCAATAAACTCGGATGCCTGCTACCGAGAGGATTCAACTCGGAATTCGACTAATATTAATTACTGGCACATTAATAGCGAATTTGCAATATTATTGCAATATATTGCATATTTCCTTTAGAATTTTCCAGATGCCCTTTACATTCCTTCGCATCACACCCACAGGTCTTCATCTCTGTTTCTTTTCTCTATTCTGGTCTCCTTTTGAGCCTTGATAAATATAATTGGTCGATTTCTCCTGGTACATACAGGTTATTCTTCAGGCCATTCTATTAATAGCTTATTGTAGACCCTAGAATCTATATCTATTCCATAATGTTAAGTCCTTTTTTAACTTGTTAGTATATCCATTTGGTTACTTTTTACCTACAAGTAATATTTAGATATTATCACGATCATTATGCATTTCCTATTTTAAGTTCTCATATATAGTCTGAAGTGACTTTGACATTCTGTATATGCAATAGTTAGATCTAACAATTTCAACAAGGGCGCCCTTTAGTGCATCAAATACATTGGTATGCCTAAATGACAGTCAAGCAGCAACTTTCTCCTTTAACCTTAAACATATAATATGAGGTGTTTTTTCTATTATATATAATTTTTATTATATTATCTGGATACACTTTATTTATTGTTGTTTTTGTGTAAATCAGGGTGGCCACTTTTAGACTGTTATATTGTTATACTATTGGTTCATGCATAACTATTTGTCATTTTTCACATGTCATTTTTTACATATGTTTATGCCTAAGAAGTCTGTCTACCTATCTAGTTACTATTTCATACATTACCTTTAGGGGTTAAACAGTGGGTGTTTGTTCTTCTTTTTCTTTATCACCCCTTTGGGGAGGAGCTAAGAGTTTTAAATAGATTGCACCTGCATAGGTGCAACACGTCATGACTAAGCCTACTTGGCTGAAACCGGTCAGACCTTTTTCTAACTCCCACTGTTTCACCAGGAGTCTGCCTATTTTTGTATATATTTTTAATTGGTCTAATAAAGTTTACTTTTTATCTATCTATACACTCTGGTCGGCTGGAACATTTCTTGGATTTTTTTGCTACAATAATTATTATTAAATCAAGTCACCTATTTTATGTAACTCCTCACCTATTGAGTCAGCTCAAGAGGGATCTTGGGGCTGCTAAGAACCCCAATAATTACTGAAATACCCCCAATTATCAATGGTGTCCAACTGTCCATATCCAAAAATTTGCAAGTCAATTTTTTGTTCTACCTAGGGAAGGCAAGATGTAAATGAGGAGAGGTGTATTTAAATAATAGGCAATATGTAGTGGAAATTATTGATACTAGTTATTTATTTGTCCAGTTTTTTAAAGTCCATAGGTTTAATTAATGTAAAATATCTCATATGCATCACTGCATTACAAATATGGAGCAGAAGTAAATAAGTGGCAGTCAAGGGGGTCAAACTGCTGTTCATTTGTGGTGCAGAGTGCAGACTGCAGAGAGACAAAATGTTGATTTTTATGTTACTAGCAGCCATGGGGTAAAATGGCTGTCACTGCTCAATTGTGAAAAATATACCTGGTTAAATGAAGAGTGGGGGCTATTGGGAGTGAGCTTTGTGTGACTCTGAGTCTGACTTATAGTGAGTGACTGAGGCTGCCAATCTATTGAATCACATTCTTTTTTTTAGGTAGGTGGCGGCTGGCGGCACTTGATGAAGTTAGTTAGTTGATATTATTTATAACACACACACTTGTGTTCTTGTAGATTGTGGGGTGTCCAAACTTCTGTCTCAAAGGGCCACAAAGTTTTCTCTTTTTTCTTTTTCTTCTTTTTGCTAAGATGGAGGTGAGATAGAAATAATACAACGTACAATAGATAGACATGTTACATTATTTTGGTTTGTATGTGTTGAACTTGCAACTAGATATTATGATAACTAATGTACTTGTGTTGTTGTAAAGGCAAAAACACACACAAATGTATACACACATATACATACACATGCAGATATACACTAAACACACACATGTATACACACATATACATACACATGCAGATATACGCTAAACACACACATGTATACACACATATACATACACATGCAGATATACACTAAATACACACATGTATACAATTACACACATATACATACACATGCAGATATACACTAAACACACACATGTATACAGTTACACACATATACATACACATGCAGATATACGCTAAACACACACATGTATACACACATATACATACACATGCAGATATACACTAAACACACACATGTATACAATTACACACATATACATACACATGCAGATATACACTAAACACACACATGTATACAATTACACACATATACATACACAAGCAGATATACACTAAACACACACACATGTATACAATTACACACATATACATACACATGCAGATATACACTACACACACACACATATCCTTTGAAAAGCATATCTAAATATGCTCTGTAGCTACTGAGCATATTTAGATATGAATTTCAACAAAGGATATCTGATTTCCTTCATTCTTTTGATATCCTTTGTTGAAAAGCATATCTAAATATGCTCAGTAGCTATTGAGCATATTTAGATATGCTTGTCCACAAAGGATATCAAAAGAATGAAGGAAATCAGATATCCTTTGTTGAAATTCATATCTAAATATGCTCGATAGCTTATAAGCATATTTAGATATGCTTTTCAACAAAGGATATCAAAAGAATGAAGAAAATCAGATATCCTTTGTTGAAAATCATATCTAAATATGCTCAGTAGATACTGAATGGTGGCTGCATATAGATATTGGCTCGCCCATGTGCAATTGCTATTTCTTCAACAAAGGATATCTAAAGAATGAAGGCGTATCCGATTCCTAGACACTGCCTCACCAGCCTCTGAAGTCACCGCACATCACTGGTAAGAGAAGTCCACCTGTGAACGGGGAAGCTCCTTGGGACAAAAATTTCTGAAACAGAAGAGGGAGGGGCGCACAGCAGAGAAAAACTCCTGGTGTAGTATGTCTGGACACTTGTTTAACAGTTACAATACGGTGACAAATGCAAACTCACGTGTTTCCACCTCAACCATATGAGCTATAGATAAGACTCTGAGTGGTGAATATCCACTAAGGAAGGCAATCAAATCCCCTTGTGTCTGCGACCTGTCTTTCACTCTTCATGAACAGTCCTCACCTCTCCTGCAGAAACTTAACCACTTCTAGAAAGGGGGGCTGTGAAATGTATCTTGGAGGAAAAGCTTCTCACAAACGATATTGATTTGGGGGTTAGATGAATGTATGTGTCAAAACACCTTGAAGTTCTTAAAAGGGTGTTTTTATTATTCAAATGCACAAGTCATAAAAGAATCATATAAAACTTCCATAAAAGATTTTCCATGAAGAAATCACTCATTAAAAACCGCTTCTGCCAGTGCATATACAATGTATGAACATATAAACGGTTGTTATAAGAAACTCACTCGTATTTGGTAAACCACTCTGGCTGGTTGTATAAATCCCCAGTGAATCTCGGTACTTGGCAGGCAGTGCCGTAGCACTTTGTTGCGTCAGGCCATGCCCCCTCACTAGCCGAGTTCAAGCAACGAAGTGCTACGGCACTGCCTGTCAAGTACCCAGATTCACTGGGGATTTATACAACCAGCCAGAGTGCTTTACCAAATACGAGTGAGTTTCTTATAACAACCGTTTATATGTTTCAAATATATATATCTTTGTTTTTTACTATATACATACACTATATATCTATATGAATATATACAAACATATAGATATTAGATAGACAGACAGCTGAGATATTAGATAGAGATAGATAGATAGATAGATAGATAGATAGATAGACAGACAGCTGAGATATTAGATAGAGATAGATAGATAGATAGATAGATAGATAGATAGACAGACAGCTGAGATATTAGAAAGAGATAGATAGATAGATAGATAGATAGATAGACAGACAGATATTGATACTAAAAATACAAAAACAATTGTATATCTGTGCAATAAAGGATCTAGTCCTAAATGTGTATAATTTCACCTTCTGTAATAATCTTCTATTTGGACCTAAAAGAAAATGGCAGATGGTGAACTATGTAATCATAAATACAGCTTGTAAATGAAGAATCCGTACTCACATTCTTCTGAGCTTATAACTTAGCTCTCAAGCATACATATAGGGGCCTATTTATCAATCTTCGTATGGTGCTTGATGCCGCGTGTTTCTCACAAGCCTTCAGACTCGCCAGAAACACAAGTTATGTAGCAGCTGTCTAAAGACCGCTGCTTCATAACCGGTCCGCCTGCAATGAAGTGGCAGACAGACATTGCCGAAAATCAACCCGATCCAATAGGATCGGGTTGATTGACACCCCCTGCTAGGGGCCGATTGGCCATGAATCTGCAGGGGGCGGCGTTGCACCAGAAGTTCACAAGAGCTGCGGGTGCAATGATAAATGCTGAGAGCGCATGCTGTCGGCATTTATCGTGTGCAGCGGACATGATCCGCAATATCAGATCATGTCCGCTGGCATCATGATAAATAGGCCACTTTGCCTCTTCTTATTAGGCTCACAGACAAAACCAGGAATCAATTAAAGGTTACAAATACATTTATTAATAAAAGGACGAGTTACTCGGGTGAACAACACCTTATAACAGAGACTGCTGTCCCATGGTAAGCCCACCCTCCTGGTGATGTCAGTTCGCATACATCTAAGGCACATTCCTACTCATGCGCTAACCCCACACGAAAATATTAATATTTCATATCTTCTATTTATTCATAAATACATATTTCTACATACAGTATATCTGATGGTATTTTGGTACACTATATATATATATATATATATATATATATATATATATATATATATATATATATATATATATATACACCTGAATATATATCGGTATAGATATATACAGATATATATATAGGAATATCTATTTATAAATACTTAGAACATATTCTGTTATGTGCAGCACATTGGAATGTCAAATATTTACAATAAATACACAGTATAACTATAACTGTTTTCATCTACCAAACTGGAAATGTACTTCTATATATGTATTTATATGTATACATATGTATTTATAGCTGTGTATATGTCTGTAAATACACACATACACATGTAAATACATAAATACACACATACACATATAAATACATAAATACACACATACACATATAAATACATAAATACACACATATACATATAAATACATATATACACACATATACATATAAATTCATAAATACACACATATACACATAAATACATAAATACACACATACACATATGAATACATAAATACACATATACACATATAAATACATAAATACACACATATACATATAAATACATAAATACACATATACATACATAAATACACACGTATATATATATATATATATATATATATATGAATACATAAACACACATATAAAAACATAAATACACACATATACATATAAATACATAAATACATATGTACACATATAAATACATATATACACATATACACATATAAATGCATAAATACACACATATACATATCAATACATAAATACACACATATACATATAAATACATAAATACACACATTCACATATAAATACATAAATACACACATATACATATAAATATATATATACACACATATACATATAACTACATAAATACACACATATACACATAAATACATAAATACACACATACACATATGAATACATAAATACACATATACACATATAAATACACACATATACATATAAATATATAAATAAATATATACACATATAAATACATAAATACACACATATACATATAAATACATAAATACACATATACATACATAAATACACACGTATATATATATATATATATATATATATATATATATATATATATATAAAAATACATAAATACACATATACACATATAAATACATAAATACACACATATACATATAAATACATAAATACATATGTACACATATAAATACATATATACACATATACACATATATATGCATAAATACACACATATACATATAAATCCATAAATACACATATACACATATAAATACATAAATACACACTTATACATATAAATACATAAATACATATGTACAAATATAAATACATAAATACACACATACACATATAAATACATAAATACACACATATACATATAAATACATAAATAAATATATACACATATTAATACATAAATAAACACATATACATATAAATACATAAATACACACACATAAATACATAAATACACACATACACATATAAATTCATAAATACACACACATATATATAAATACACACATACACATATTAATACATATATACACACATTTACATATAAACACATAAATACACATATACATATAAATACATAAATAAATATATACACATATAAATACATAAATACACACATATACATATAAATACTTAAATAAATATATACACATATAAATACATAAATACACACATACACATATAAATACATAAATACACACATATACATATAAATACATAAATAAATATATACACATATAAATACATAAATACACACATATACACATATAAATACATAAATACACACATACACATATAAATACATAAATACACACATATACATATAAATACATAAATAAATATAAACACATATAAATACATAAATACACACATATACATATAAATACATAAATACACATATACACATATAAATACATAAATACACATATACACATATAAATACATAAATACACACATATACCTATAAATACATAAATACATATGTACACATATAAATATATAAATACACATTGACACATATAAATGCATAAATACACACATATACATATAAATACATAAATACATAAATACATATGTACACAGATAAATACATAAATTCACATATACACATATAAATACATAAATACACACATACACATATAAATACATAAATACACACATACACATATAAATACATAAATACACACATATACATATAAATACATAAATAAATATAAACACATATAAATACATAAATACACACATATACATATAAATACATAAATACACATATACACATATAAATACATAAATACACATATACACATATAAATACATAAATACACACATATACCTATAAATACATAAATACATATGTACACATATAAATATATAAATACACATTGACACATATAAATGCATAAATACACACATATACATATAAATACATAAATACATATGTACACAGATAAATACATAAATTCACATATACACATATAAATACATAAATACTCACATATACATATAAATACATAAATACACACATACACATATAAATACATAAATACACATATACACATATAAATACATAAATACACACATATACATATAAATACATAAATACATATGTACACATATAAATACATAAATACATATATACACATATAAATACATAAATACACACATATACATATCAATACATAAATACACATATACACATATAAATACATACATACATGTATACAGAACTAAATACATAAATACACATATACACATATAAATGCATAAATACACACATATACATATAAATACATAACTTTACACATACATGTAAATACATAAATACACATATACACATATAAATACATAAATACACACATATACATATAAATACATAAATACATATGTACACATATAAATACATAAATACACATATATACATATAAATACATAAATACAAATATACATATATAAATACATAAATACACACATATACATATAAATACATAAATACACATATACACATATAAATACATAAATACACATATAAATACATAAATACACACATATACATATAAATACATAAATACATATGTACACATATAAATACATAAATACATATATACACATATAAATACATAAATACACATATACACATATAAATACATAAATACACATATACACATATAAATACATAAATATACACATATACATATAAATACATAAATACACACATATACATATAAATACATAAATACACATATTCACATATAAATACATAAATACACACATACACATATAAATACATAAATACACATATAAATACATAAATAAATAAATACACATATACACATATAAATACATATATACACACATACACACATACACACATACACATATAAATACATAAATACACACATATACATATAAATAAATTAATACACATATACACATATAAATACATAAATACATATGTACACAGATAAATACATAAATTCACATATACACATATAAATACATAAATACACACATACACATATAAATACATAAATACATAAATACTCACATATACATATAAATACATAAATACACACATACACATATAAATACATAAATACACATATACACATATAAATACATAAATACACACATATACATATAAATACATAAATACATATGTACACATATAAATACATAAATACATATATACACATATAAATACATAAATACACACATATACATATCAATACATAAATACACATATACACATATAAATACATAAATACATGTAAACAGAACTAAATACATAAATACACATATACACATATAAATGCATAAATACACACATATACATATAAATACATAACTTTACACATACATGTAAATACATAAATACACATATACACATATAAATACATAAATACACACATATACATATAAATACATAAATACATATGTACACATATAAATACATAAATACACATATATACATATAAATATATAAATACAAATATACATATATAAATACATAAATACACACATATACATATAAATACATAAATACACTCATACACATATAAATACATAAATACACATATAAATACATAAATACACACATATACATATAAATACATAAATACATATGTACACATATAAATACATAAATACATATATACACATATAAATACATAAATACACATATACACATATAAATACATAAATACACATATACACATATAAATACATAAATATACACATATACATATAAATACATAAATACACACATATACATATAAATACATAAATACACATATTCACATATAAATACATAAATACACACATACACATATAAATACATAAATACACATATAAATACATAAATAAATAAATACACATATACACATATAAATACATATATACACACAACCTTTACTCTTAATTTTTCAAGACTCATTATCCTCAGGCATGGTACCCCAGGATTGGCGTAAAGCTGATGTGGTGCCACTCTTCAAAAAGGGAAGCAGGGATGATCCAGGAAGCTATAGACCAGTTAGTCTGACATCAATAGTGGGGAAGATATTTGAAGGGATTATAAGGGATTATATTGATGAGCATATTCGTGTAAACAAGATTATGAGTTCTAATCAGCATGGCTTTAGGAGAAATAGATCATGTCAAACTAATCTAATTAGATTCTACGAGGAAGTAAGTAAAAATATAGATAAAGGGGAATCAGTTGATGTGATATACTTAGATTTTGCAAAGGCATTCGATACAGTGCCACATGAGAGATTAATGCACAAAATTAAGGGACTGGGAATAGCTGAAAATGTTAGCTCATGGATAAATAACTGGATAAAAGATAGGGAGCAACGAGTAGCAGTAAATGGATCATACTCAGATTGGACAAAGGTAATCAGTGGCGTCCCCCAGGGATCAGTACTGGGCCCTGTTCTTTTTAATATTTTTATAAATGACTTGGAGCAAGGATTAAATAGCGACATCTCTATTTTTGCAGATGATACTAAGTTAAGTAAGGTCATTAGGTCAGAGCAGGATGAACTCTCTTTGCAAAGGGATTTGCGAAAATTAGAACTATGGGCAAGTGAATGGAAAATGAGATTTAATACGGAAAAATGTAAGGTTCTACATTTTGGAAGTAAAAATAAGCAGGCTATGTATTTTTTAAATGGGACAAGACTTAGCCAAACACAGGAGGAAAGGGATTTGGGAGTAGTAATAGATAACAAGCTAAAAATGAGTGCACAATGCAGGGCAGCGGCTTCAAAGGCTAATAAGATACTAGCATGTATTAAAAGAGGCATTGATTCAAGGGAGGAAAGCATAATTCTGTCATTATATAAAGCCCTGGTAAGACCTCACCTTGAGTTTGGAGTGCAGTTCTGGGGACCGATTGCTAAAAAAGATATTGCAGAACTAGAAAAAGTTCAGAGAAGGGCCACAAAGCTAATAAGGGGATTGGAGAAATTAACCTATGAGGAGAGGCTAGCCAAACTGGGTCTGTTCTCTTTAGAAAAAAGGCGCTTGAGAGGTGACATGATTACTTTATATAAATATATTCAAGGCCCATATACAGAGATGGCAGAAGCTCTTTTTATTCCAAGAAAATTGGTTCTGACAAGAGGTCATAATTTAAGGTTGGAGGAAAGGAGATTTAATCTCCTGCAACGGAAACGTTTTTTCACTGTAAGAGCAATAAAATTTTGGAACTCATTACCAAAGGAGGTAGTGAATGCCAATACCATAGATACATTTAAAAATAGTCTGGATAAATTTCTGTATATAAACAAAATTCATGGATATGATTGCTAGTATTAAATGGGTCACATTTTAATGGGGTTATTTAAGCTTAACTGGAGCTTTTTGTAAGTATTTTAGATTTGTATAGGTTGAACTCGATGGACTTCAGTCTTTTTTCAACCTTATCTACTATGTTACTATGTTATGTTATGTTACATACACACATACACATATACACATATAAATACATAAATACACACATATACATATAAATAATTTAATACACATATACACATATAAATAAATACACACATATACATATAAATACATAAATAAATAAATACACATATACACATATAAATACATAAATACACACATATACATATAAATACATAAATACACTCATACACATATAAATACATAAATACACATATAAATACATAAATACACACATATACATATAAATACATAAATACATATGTACACATATAAATACATAAATACATATATACACATATAAATACATAAATACACATATACACATATAAATAAATAAATACACATATACACATATAAATACATAAATATACACATATACATCTAAATACATAAATACACACATATACATATAAATACATAAATAAATAAATACACATATACACATATAAATACATATATACACAAATACACACATACACACACATATACATATATATATATATATATATATATATATATATATATATATATATATACATAAATACATATGTACACATATAAATACATAAATACACATATACATATATAAATACATAACTATACACATACACATATAAATACATAAATACACATATAAATACATAAATTCACACATACACATATAAATACATAAATAAATAAATACACATATACACATATAAATACATATATACACAAATACACACATACACACACACATATATATATATATATATATATATACATAAATACATATGTACACATATAAATACATAAATACACATATACATATATAAATACATAACTATACACATATAAATACATAAATACACACATATACATATAAATAAATTAATACACATATACACATATAAATAAATAAATACACACATATACATATAAATACATAAATACACATATACACATATAAATACATAAATATACACATATACATATAAATACATAAATACACATATAAATACATATATACATATAAATACATAAATATAAACATATACATATAAATACATAAATATACACATATACATATATATACATAAATATACACATATACATATAAATACACATATACATATAAATACATAAATACATGTATACAGATATAAATACATAAATACACATATACATATAAATACATAAATACATGTATACAGATATAAATACATAAATACACATATAAACATATAAATACATAAATATACACATATACATATAAATACATAAATACACATATACACATATAAATACATAAATACACACATATACATATAAATACATAAATACACATATACACATATAAATACATAAATACATATATATACATATACACATATAAATACATAAATACACATATAAATACATAAATACACATATACATATAAATACATAAATACACATATACACATATGAATAAATAAATACAAATATAAATACACACATATATACATAAATACACAAAAGATAGAAGACATCACTCTCTGGTCTTAAATACAAAGGTACCGAGGGTCTAAGGAAGGGGAAGCTTTCCCCAAAATGTCACTGCAAATAAAATAACTTTTGTATTTAAGACCAGAGAGTGCTGTCTTCTATCTTTTGCTATTATTACCCACATTCATGCACCCTGACAAATTGTGATACTGTTCGTGAGAGTGCACTTGTCCTATTAACCTACATAAATACACATATACACATATAAGTACATAAATACACATATACACATATAAATACATAAATACATATATACACATATAAATACATATATACACATATAAATAAATACATATATACACATATAAATACATATATACACATATAAATACATAAATACATATATACACATATAAATACATATATACACATATAAATACATAAATTCCCATATACACATATAAATACATAAATTCACACATATACATATAAATACATAAATACACATATACACATATAAATACATAAATACATATATGCACATATAAATACATAAATACACACATATACATATAAATAAATAAATAAATATACACATATACATATAAATACATAAATATGCATATACACATATAAATACATAAATACACACATATACATATAAATACATAAATACACATATACACATATAAATACATAAATACCCACATATACATATAAATACATAAATACACATATACACATATAAATAAATAAATAAATACACAAATACAGATATAAATACATAAATACACATATACACATATAAATACATAAATACACACATATACATATAAATACATAAAAACACATATACAAATATGAATACATAAATACACACATACACATATAAATACATAAATACACACATACACATATTAATACATAAATAAATAAATACACATATACACATATAAATACATAAATACACACATACACATATAAATACAGAAATACATATGTACACATATAAATACATAAATACACATATACACATATAAATACGTAAATATACACATATACATATAAATACATAAATACACATATACACATATAAATACATAAATACACACATATACACATATAAATACATAAATACACATTTACATATAAATACATAAATACATATATACACATATAAATACATAAAAACACACATACACATATAAATACATAAATACACATATACACATATAAATACATAAATACACACATACACATATAAATACATAAATACACATATACACATATAAATACATAAATACACACATACACATATAAATACATAAATACACACATACACATATAAATACATAAATACACATATACACATATAAATACATAAATACACACATATACATATCAATACATAAATACACATATACACATATAAATACATACATACATGTATACAGAACTAAATACATAAATACACATATACACATATAAATGCATAAATACACACATATACATATAAATACATAACTTTACACATACATGTAAATACATAAATACACATATACACATATAAATACATAAATACACACATATACATATAAATACATAAATACATATGTACACATATAAATACATAAATACACATATATACATATAAATACATAAATACAAATATACATATATAAATACATAAATACACACATATACATATAAATACATAAATACACTCATACACATATAAATACATAAATACACATATAAATACATAAATACACACATATACATATAAATACATAAATACATATGTACACATATAAATACATAAATACATATATACACATATAAATACATAAATACACATATACACATATAAATACATAAATACACATATACACATATAAATACATAAATACACACATATACATATAAATACATAAATACACACATATACATATAAATACATAAATACACATATTCACATATAAATACATAAATACACACATACACATATAAATACATAAATACACATATAAATACATAAATAAATAAATACACATATACACATATAAATACATATATACACACATACACACATACACACATACACATATAAATACATAAATACACACATATACATATAAATAAATTAATACACATATACACATATAAATAAATACACACATATACATATAAATACATAAATACACACATATACATATAAATACATAAATACATATGTACACAGATAAATACATAAATTCACATATACACATATAAATACATAAATACACACATACACATATAAATACATAAATACATAAATACTCACATATACATATAAATACATAAATACACACATACACATATAAATACATAAATACACATATACACATATAAATACATAAATACCCACATATACATATAAATACATAAATACATATGTACACATATAAATACATAAATACATATATACACATATAAATACATAAATACACACATATACATATCAATACATAAATACACATATACACATATAAATACATAAATACATGTAAACAGAACTAAATACATAAATACACATATACACATATAAATGCATAAATACACACATATACATATAAATACATAACTTTACACATACATGTAAATACATAAATACACATATACACATATAAATACATAAATACACACATATACATATAAATACATAAATACATATGTACACATATAAATACATAAATACACATATATACATATAAATAAATAAATACAAATATACATATATAAATACATAAATACACACATATACATATAAATACATAAATACACTCATACACATATAAATACATAAATACACATATAAATACATAAATACACACATATACATATAAATACATAAATACATATGTACACATATAAATACATAAATACATATATACACATATAAATACATAAATACACATATACACATATAAATACATAAATACACATATACACATATAAATACATAAATATACACATATACATATAAATACATAAATACACACATACACATATAAATACATAAATACACATATAAATACATAAATAAATACACATATACACATATAAATACATATATACACACAACCTTTACTCTTAATTTTTCAAGACTCATTATCCTCAGGCATGGTACCCCAGGATTGGCGTAAAGCTGATGTGGTGCCACTCTTCAAAAAGGGAAGCAGGGATGATCCAGGAAGCTATAGACCAGTTAGTCTGACATCAATAGTGGGGAAGATATTTGAAGGGATTATAAGGGATTATATTGATGAGCATATTCGTGTAAACAAGATTATGAGTTCTAATCAGCATGGCTTTAGGAGAAATAGATCATGTCAAACTAATCTAATTAGATTCTACGAGGAAGTAAGTAAAAATATAGATAAAGGGGAATCAGTTGATGTGATATACTTAGATTTTGCAAAGGCATTCGATACAGTGCCACATGAGAGATTAATGCACAAAATTAAGGGACTGGGAATAGCTGAAAATGTTAGCTCATGGATAAATAACTGGATAAAAGATAGGGAGCAACGAGTAGCAGTAAATGGATCATACTCAGATTGGACAAAGGTAATCAGTGGCGTCCCCCAGGGATCAGTACTGGGCCCTGTTCTTTTTAATATTTTTATAAATGACTTGGAGCAAGGATTAAATAGCGACATCTCTATTTTTGCAGATGATACTAAGTTAAGTAAGGTCATTAGGTCAGAGCAGGATGAACTCTCTTTGCAAAGGGATTTGCGAAAATTAGAACTATGGGCAAGTGAATGGAAAATGAGATTTAATACGGAAAAATGTAAGGTTCTACATTTTGGAAGTAAAAATAAGCAGGCTATGTATTTTTTAAATGGGACAAGACTTAGCCAAACACAGGAGGAAAGGGATTTGGGAGTAGTAATAGATAACAAGCTAAAAATGAGTGCACAATGCAGGGCAGCGGCTTCAAAGGCTAATAAGATACTAGCATGTATTAAAAGAGGCATTGATTCAAGGGAGGAAAGCATAATTCTGTCATTATATAAAGCCCTGGTAAGACCTCACCTTGAGTTTGGAGTGCAGTTCTGGGGACCGATTGCTAAAAAAGATATTGCAGAACTAGAAAAAGTTCAGAGAAGGGCCACAAGGCTAATAAGGGGATTGGAGAAATTAACCTATGAGGAGAGGCTAGCCAAACTGGGTCTGTTCTCTTTAGAAAAAAGGCGCTTGAGAGGTGACATGATTATTTTATATAAATATATTCAAGGCCCATATACAGAGATGGCAGAAGCTCTTTTTATTCCAAGAAAATTGGTTCTGACAAGAGGTCATAATTTAAGGTTGGAGGAAAGGAGATTTAATCTCCTGCAACGGAAACGTTTTTTCACTGTAAGAGCAATAAAATTGTGGAACTCATTACCAAAGGAGGTAGTGAATGCCAATACCATAGATACATTTAAAAATAGTCTGGATAAATTTCTGTATATAAACAAAATTCATGGATATGATTGCTAGTATTAAATGGGTCACATTTTAATGGGGTTATTTAAGCTTAACTGGAGCTTTTTGTAAGTATTTTAGATTTGTATAGGTTGAACTCGATGGACTTCAGTCTTTTTTCAACCTTATCTACTATGTTACTATGTTATGTTATGTTACATACACACATACACACATACACATATAAATACATAAATACACACATATACATATAAATAAATTAATACACATATACACATATAAATAAATACACACATATACATATAAATACATAAATACACACATATACATATAAATACATAAATACAAATATACATATATAAATACATAAATACACACATATACATATAAATACATAAATACACTCATACACATATAAATACATAAATACACATATAAATACATAAATACACACATATACATATAAATACATAAATACACATATACACATATAAATACATAAATACATATATACACATATAAATACATAAATACACATATACACATATAAATAAATACACATATACACATATAAATACATAAATATACACATATACATCTAAATACATAAATACACACATATACATATAAATACATAAATAAATAAATACACATATACACATATAAATACATATATACACAAATACACACATACACACACATATACATATATATATATATATATATATATATATATATACATAAATACATATGTACACATATAAATACATAAATACACATATACATATATAAATACATAACTATACACATACACATATAAATACATAAATACACATATAAATACATAAATTCACACATACACATATAAATACATAAATAAATACACATATACACATATAAATACATATATACACAAATACACACATACACACACATATATATATATATATATATATATATATATATATATATATATATATATATATATATATATATACATAAATACATATGTACACATATAAATACATAAATACACATATACATATATAAATACATAACTATACACATACACATATAAATACATAAATACACACATATACATATAAATAAATTAATACACATATACACATATAAATAAATAAATACACACATATACATATAAATACATAAATACACATATACACATATAAATACATAAATATACACATATACATATAAATACATAAATACACATATAAATACATATATACATATAAATACATAAATATAAACATATACATATAAATACATAAATATACACATATACATATATATACATAAATATACACATATACATATAAATACACATATACATATAAATACATAAATACATGTATACAGATATAAATACATAAATACACATATACATATAAATACATAAATACATGTATACAGATATAAATACATAAATACACATATAAACATATAAATACATAAATATACACAAATACATATAAATACATAAATACACATATACACATATAAATACATAAATACACACATATACATATAAATACATAAATACACATATACACATATAAATACATAAATACATATATATACATATACACATATAAATACATAAATACACATATAAATACATAAATACACATATACATATAAATACATAAATACACATATACACATATGAATAAATAAATACAAATATAAATACACACATATATACATATATACATAAATACACAAAAGATAGAAGACATCACTCTCTGGTCTTAAATACAAAGGTACCGAGGGTCTAAGGAAGGGGAAGCTTTCCCCAAAATGTCACTGCAAATAAAATAACTTTTGTATTTAAGACCAGAGAGTGCTGTCTTCTATCTTTTGCTATTATTACCCACATTCATGCACCCTGACAAATTGTGATACTGTTCGTGAGAGTGCACTTGTCCTATTAACCTACATAAATACACATATACACATATAAGTACATAAATACACATATACACATATAAATACATAAATACATATATACACATATAAATACATATATACACATATAAATAAATACATATATACACATATAAATACATATATACACATATAAATACATAAATACATATATACACATATAAATACATATATACACATATAAATACATAAATATACACATATACATATAAATACATAAATACACACATATACATATAAATACATAAATACACATATACACATATAAATACATAAATACATATATGCACATATAAATACATAAATACACACATATACATATAAATAAATAAATAAATATACACATATACATATAAATACATAAATATGCATATACACATATAAATACATAAATACACACATATACATATAAATACATAAATACACATATACACATATAAATACATAAATACCCACATATACATATAAATACATAAATACACATATACACATATAAATAAATAAATAAATACACAAATACAGATATAAATACATAAATACACATATACACATATAAATACATAAATACACACATATACATATAAATACATAAAAACACATATACAAATATGAATACATAAATACACACATACACATATAAATACATAAATACACACATACACATATTAATACATAAATAAATAAATACACATATACACATATAAATACATAAATACACACATACACATATAAATACAGAAATACATATGTACACATATAAATACATAAATACACATATACACATATAAATACGTAAATATACACATATACATATAAATACATAAATACACATATACACATATAAATACATAAATACACACATATACACATATAAATACATAAATACACATTTACATATAAATACATAAATACATATATACACATATAAATACATAAATACACACATACACATATAAATACATAAATACACATATACACATATAAATACATAAATACACACATACACATATAAATACATAAATACACATATACACATATAAATACATAAATACACACATACACATATAAATACATAAATACACACATACACATATAAATACATAAATACACATATACACATATAAATACATAAATACACACATATACATATAAATACATAAATACACATATAAATACACATATATACATATATACATAAATACACATATATATACACACACACATATATGCACATATATATATACACACACACACATACATGTAGCCCAAAAGATCCGTACTCACTGGTTTTTCTAGCGTAGCAAATTTATTCAAAAATGTCACTAATGTTTGAATAAATTTGCTACACTTGAAAATCCAATGAGTGCAGATCTTTTGGGCTATTTAGATTCACTAGCCACTTTATTAGGAACACCTTGCTAGTACTGGGTTGGACCACCTTTTGCCTTCAGAACTGCCTTAATTCTTCATGACATAGATTCAACAAGGTGTTGGAAACATTCCTCAGATATTTTGGTCCATATTAACATGATAGCATCACTCAGTTGCTTCAGATTTGTCAGCTGCACATCCATGATGCGAATCTCCTGTTCCACCACATCCCAAAGGTGCTCTATTGGATTGAGATCTGGTGACTGTGGAGACCATTGGAGTACAGTGAACTCATTGTCATGTTCAAGAAACCAGTTTGAGATGATTTGAGCTTTGTGACATGGTGCATTATCCTGATGGAAGTAGCCATCAGAAGATGGGTACACTGTAGTCATAAAGGAATGGACATGGTCAGCAACAATACTCAGGTAGGCTGTGGCATTTAAACGATGCTCAATTGGTACTAAGGGGCCAAATTGTGCAAAGAAAATATCCCCCACACCATAAGACCACCACCACCAGCCTGAACCGTTGATACAAGGCAGGATGGATTCATGCTTTCATGTTGTTTATGCCAAATTCTGACCCTACCATCTTAATGTCACAGCTGAAATCGAGACTTATCAGACCAGGCAACATTTTTCCAATCTTCTATTTTGCCATTTTGGTGAGCTTGTGCGAATTGTAGCCTCAGTTTCCTGTTCTTAGCTGACAGGAGTGGCACCCATTGTAGTCTTCTGCTGCTGTAGCCCATCTGCTTCAAGGTGCGACGTGTTGTGCGTTTAGAGATGGTATTCTGCATACCCTGATTGTAACAAGTGGTTATTTGAGTTACTGTTGCCTTTCTATCATCTCAAACCAGTCTGCCCATTCTCCTCTGATCTTTTTTTTCGTCCACACAACTGCCGCTATATCACTGGATATATTCTCTTTTTTGGACTATTCTCTGTAAACCCTAAAGAACGCTGTGTGTGAAAATCCAAGTAGATCAGCAGTTTTTTTAATACTCAGACCAGCTGTCTGGCACCAACAACCATGCCACCTTCAAAGTCACTTAAAACCCCTTTCTTTCCCATTCTGATGCTCGGTTTGAACTTCAGCAAGTTGTCTTCACCACGTATAGATGCCTAAATGCATTGAGTTGCTGCCATGTGATTGGCTGATTAGCAGTTTGTGTTACCAAGCAATTTAACAGGTGTACCTAATAAAGTGTCCGGTGAGTGTGTATCAGTGGATCTGCTTCTGTCACCCTGGTAACGTATAGAGGATGTAAGAGCGCTTTACCCTGTTTGTTTCTTCATTATATACACACATATATATATATATACAGTACATACATCTTTAGACATGTACAGTATATGTATGTATAGAGATGTTAAAGCCCTTTGCCGCCTTTCTTTTTTCCAAACTCCTGAGACCTCAAATCTTTGAGCCTTTAGAACATTTTTGTATTTTTTGTAATCATTTTAATTAGATGGTGTCATGGAAATTTGTGATGTATTTTTGATGTGTTTTGTGACACTTTTCTGTTTCACAAAACAGTTAACCAGAGCTCTGAGGTTGCGCTAGCCAGACGCGCATTAACTTCAATAGCGCTCAAGCGATCACGTTAACTTTCAACTTGTAAAACCAGCTAAAAACCTGACGTGCGCAAACACCCGTGATAAACCCCTTTTCGCTTGTGCATAACTGTTAGAGCTCCACTCATAATCTAGCCCTGTGTGTTTATAAAAACAATACAAATATCT
>NW_026510889.1:0-15000 GCF_027579735.1 Bombina bombina
TCACACATGGGATTGAACTTCAGTCCACTAGGAGACAAAATATTCTACATACCCAAGAGCCTATAATCCTACACATATACACATACACATATACACACACACACACACACATACACATACACACACATACACGTACATACACGTACATATACATATACATACACACACACACATACACGTACATACACACACACACACACACACACGTACATATACATACACACACACACACATACACACATACATACATACATACATACACATACACACACACACACCCATACACACACACACCTATACACACACACAAAGATGTGGGATGGCGCTATATATATGTAGTGTATGGCACTTTAAAATTGATACTAGTAATGGTTAATACTAAAAATGACTAATGCTTTAAAGCAATGGTATTCAAAATTGGAATACAATACATGGAAAAATATATATAAGAAAGGTGTTCGAAATACAATTAAAAGTATATATAAGAATCACATGAAATTCATATAAAATTCATACAGTACATGAATCATAAAATAAATATAATCTATAATCCTATATTATTCCTATCCAGGTCCATATTAAAAGCTGTATTAACAGTTATGAGTTTATTGTTTTACAGTTACAAAAGTTTGTTTAATGTTTATAATTATTAAAATAAAAGGAAAACATATTAGAAAAGGGAGGGGAAGAAAGACTATAAATAATTTCGTTCCTACTTCAGGAAAATAAACAAGACCTCATATTTCTTTTACAAAGATATGACAAGTCCACGGATTTCATCCTTACTTGTGGGATATTAACCTCCTGCTAACAGGAAGTGGCAAAGAGCACCACAGCAGAGCTGTATATATAGCCCCTCCCCTTCCCTTCCACCCTCAGTCACATGGTAAAGTGAAGTGTTAGTTTTAGTTTCTTCAATCAAAAATGTTGAATAATTGCCGAGCACTTCTGTCCATTCCTCGGCCATCAGTGGCTCAGTGTATGGAGGTAATCTGATTAATGGTAGCGGCAATGGACATCGTTCTGTTTGCTCGCTTTCATCTCAACTATGCATGTTTGCTCGCTTTCATCTCAACTATGCATGCTCGGTCAGTGGAATAGGGATTATGCAGATTTATTTCCAAAGATAATTCTGGATCAAGAGACCAGAAACTCTCTTCTTTGGTGGTTGTCGTCGGATCATCTGTCCCAGGGGACTTGTTTCTGCAGACCCTCGTGGGTGATAGTGACAACAGATGCCAGCCTTCTGGGCTGGGGTGCAGTTTGGAATTCCCTGAAGGCTCAGGGTGTTTGGACTCAAGTGGAGTCTCTACTTCCAATCAATAGTTTGGAACTTAGGGCAATATTCAATGCACTTCAGGCGTGGCCTCAGTTGGCTTCGGCCAAATTCATCAGATTCCAGTTGGACAACATAACAACTGTGGCATATGTCAGTCATCAGGGGGGAACAAGGAGTTCCTTAGCGATGATAGAAGTATCCAATATAATCAGTTTGGCAGAGGCCCACTCTTGTCATCTGTCAGCGATCTACATCCCAGGAGTAGAGTACTAGGAAGCAGATTTTCTAAGTCGACAGACTTTTCATCTGGGGGAGTGGGAACTTCACCCTGAGGTATTTGCCTCATTGATTCTCAGATGGGGCAGACCGGAATTGTATTTGATGGCATCTCGTCAGAATGCCAAGCTTCCAAGATACGGATCCCGGTCAAGGGATCCTCAGGCCGAACTGATAGATGCCTTGGTTGTTCAGCCTAGCTTATGTTTCCGCCGTTTCCTCTCCTCCCACGCGTGATTGCTCGAATCAAACAGGATAGAGCTTCAGTGATCCTGATAGCGCCTGCGTGGCCACGCAAGACTTGGTATGCGGATCTAGTGGACATGTCCTCTCTGCCACCGTGGAAACTTCTGTTGAGACAGGACCTTCTTATTCAAGGTCCTTTCCAACATCCAAATCTAATTTCTCTGCAACTGACTGCGTGGAGATTGAACGCTTGATTTTATCGAAGCGAGGATTCTCTGATTCAGTTATCAATACTTTGATACAGGCTAGAAAGCCTGTCACTAGAAAAATCTATCATAAGATATGGAGTAAATATCTTTATTGGTTTGAATCCAAGGGTTACTCATGGAGTAAAGTTAGGATTCCTAGGATTTTGTCTTTTCTCCAAGAAGGTTTGGAGAAAGGGTTATCGGCAAGTTCCTTAAAGGGACAAATTTCAGCTTTGTCAATTCGGTTTCACAAACGTTTGGCAAATGTATCAGATGTTCAGTCTTTTTGTCAGGCTCTATCTAGAATTAAGCCTGTATTTAGACCTATTACTCCTCCCTGGAGTTTGAATTTAGTTCTTCGAGTTCTGCAAGGGGTTCCGTTTGAACCTATGCATTCCATAGATATTAAACTATTATCTTGGAAAGTTCTGTTTTTGGTTGTTATTTCTTCTGCTCAAAGAGTTTCTGAGCTTTTAGCATTAGTATGATTCGCCTTATCTGATATTTCATTCTGGTAAGGTGGTTTTACTTACCAAACCTGGGTTCCTTCCTAAGGTTGTTTAAAATAAGAATATTAATCAGGAAATTGTTGTTCATTCCTCGTGTCCTAATCCTTCTAAGAAGGAGCGTCTGTTACATAACTTGGACGTGGTCCGTGCCTTAAAGTTTTACTTACAGGCAACTAAGGATTTCCGTCAATCCTTCATTATTCATTGTTTATTCTGGAAAGCGTAGGGGTCAGAAAGCTACGGCTACCTCTTTCTTTTTGGCTGAGAAGTATCATCCGCCTGGCATATGAGACTGCTGGACAGCAGCCTCCTGAAAGAATTACGGCTCATTCTACTAGGGCTGTGGCTTCCACATGGGCTTTTAAAAACGATGCTTCTGTTGAACAGATTTGTAAGGCTGCGACTTAGTCGTCCCTTCACACTTTTTCCAAATTTTCCAAATTTGATACTTTTGCTTCTTCTGAGGCTATCTTTGGGAGAAAGGTTCTTCAAGCAGTGGTGCCTTCCGTTTAGGTTCCTGTCTTGTCCCTCCCTTTCATCCGTGTCCTATTGCTTTGGTATTGGTTTCCCACAAGTAAGGATGAAATCCGTGGACTCGTCATATCTTTGTAAAAGAAAACTAAATTTATGCTTACCTGATAAATTACTTTCTTTTACGATATGACTAGTCCAGGGCCCACCCTGTTCTTTTTAAGACAGTTTTTCTTTATATTTTTTGTAAATTTCAGTCACCTCTGCACTTTTTAGCCTTTCCTTTTTCTCTTCCTATACCTTCAGCCGAATGACTGAGGGTGGAGGGGAAGGGGAGGGGCTATATATACAGCTCTGCTGTGGTGCTCTTTGCCACTTCCTGTTAGCAGGAGGTTAATATCCCACAAGTAAGGATGAAATCCGTGGACTCGTCATATCGTAAAAGAAAGTAATTTATCAGGTAAGCATAAATAAACTTCAGTGGGTGGGAGCTTTTCTTAGGACTCTATGAACTATTAGAGATTTCAGTAATGATGGAGATACATTGGGAAAGCCAGATGGATATACAAATTGCTGAGAGAAGTTATTTCATCCTCCAACTCATTTTCTTTTTAAAGATTATTTCAACTAAAAAGCTGTATTAGATAAAAATCCTCAGTCCAAGTAAAGTACGTCAAAAAAGGAAGAGTGATCTTCACACCCAATTAGATGTACACTTACTTTCAGCAACCTCAATCAATATGAGGTAAGTAGACAGTATCGATTAGGCGCCTCCCAGAGTATTAATCAGAATATCAGTTGATAACGGAATCCTCAAGTTCCACTGCTTGTGATGTCAGAAACTTCCAATCTCAATGTATCTCACTTTCAATAAAACTCCCCTCCGTATCCAGGCCGTTAGATCCACAGAGAGGGGAAAAAACTTCTGTTGGCAGCTGGAGGAGCCATCTAGAAATACAACAACTATATGAGGCTAAGAACGGCCAGTGTTTGATGAAAGGAACGTCAGTAAATTGTGTTAATTTCTCTTGTTAAGTGTATCCAGTCCACGGATCATCCATTACTTGTGGGATATTCTCCTTCCCAACAGGAAGTTGCAAGCGGATCACCCACAGCAGAGCTGCTATATAGCTCCTCCCCTCACTGCCATATCCAGTCATTCTCTTGCAACTCTCAACAAAGATGGACGTAGTAAGAGGAGAGTGGTGTATTATAGTTAGTTTTTTAACTTCAATCAAAAGTTTGTTATTTTTATATGGTACCGGAGTGTACTGTTTTATCAAAGGCAGCATTAGAAGAAGAATCTGCCTGTGATTTCTATGATCTTAGCAGAAGTAACTAAGATCCATTGCTGTTCTCACATATTCTGAGGAGTGAGGTAACTTCAGAGAGGGAATGGCGTGCAGGTTTTCCTGCAATAAGGTATGTGCAGTTAATAGTTTTCTAGGGATGGAATTTGCTAGAAAATGCTGCTGATACCGGATTAATGTAAGTAAAGCCTTAAATGCAGTGATAGCGACTGGTATCAGGCTTATTAATAGAGATACATACTCTTATAAAAGTGTAATATAAAACGTTTGCTGGCATGTTTAATCGTTTTTATATATGTTTGGTGACAAAACTTATTGGGGCCTAGTTTTTTTCCACATGGCTGGTTTGATTTTTGCCTAGAAACAGTTCCTGAGGCTTTCCACTGTTGCAATATGAGTGGGAAGGGCCTATTTTAGTGCTTTTCTGTGCAGATAAAAATACTGACAGAGACATTCAGCTTCTTCCTGCATGATCCAGGACATCTCTGAAGGGCTCAAAAGGCTTCAAAGTCGTGTTTGAGGAGGGTAACAATCATAGTAGACTGTGGCAGTTGTTGTGACACTGTTTAAAAAACGTTTTTGTCATTTATTATTCTGTTTTTGTTATTAAGGGGTTAATCATCCATTTGCAAGTGGGTGCAATGCTCTGCTGACTTGTTACATACACTGTAAAAATGTTGTTGGTGTAACTGCCTTTTTTCACTGTTATTTCAAATTGTCAAAATTTGTTTCTCTTAAAGGCACAGTAACATTTTTTATATTGCTTGTTAACTTGCTTTAAAGTGTTTTCCAAGCTTGCTAGTCTCATTGCTAGTCTGTACAAACATGTCTGAAACAGAGGATACTTGTTCATTATGTTTAAAAGCCATGGTGGAGCCCCATAGGAGAATGTGTACTAAATGTATTGATTTCACCTTAAACAGTAAAGATCAGTCTTTATCTATAAAAGAATGGTCAGCAGAGGGGTCTGTCGAGGGGGAAGTTATGCCGACTAACTCTCCCCACGTGTCGGACCCTTCGGCTCCCGCTGTCAGAGGTATTATCCAGATTGCCTCAATTAAGAGGCAAGCGCGATAGCTCTGGGGTTAGAAGAGATACAGAGCGCGTAGATGCTGTAAGAGCCATGTCTGATACTGCGTCACAATATGCAGAACCTGAGGACGGAGAGCTTCAGTCTGTGGGTGACGTCTCTGAATCGGGGAGACCTGATTCAGAGATTTCTAATTTTAAATTTAAGCTTGAGAACCTCCGTGTATTGCTTGGGGAGGTATTAGCTGCTCTGAATGACTGTGACACAATTGCAGTGCCAGAGAAATTGTGTAGGCTGGATAAATACTATGCAGTGCCGGTGAGTACTGATGTTTTTCCAATACCTAAAAGGCTTACAGTAATTATTAGTAAGGAGAGGGATAGGCCCGGTGTGCCCTTTTCCCCACGTCCTATATTTAGAAAAATGTTTCCAGTAGATGCCACTACACGGGTCTTATGGCAGACTGTCCCTAAGATGGAGGGAGCAGTTTCTACTTTAGCAAAGCGTACCACCATCCCGGTTGAGGACAGTTGTGCTTTTTCAGATCCAATGGATAAAAAAATTAGAGGGTTACCTTAAGAAAATGTTTATTCAACAAGGTTTTATTTTACAGCCCCTTGCATGCATTGCGCCTGTCACTGCTGCGGCGGAATTCTGGTTTGAGGCCCTGGAAGAGGCCATCCATACAGCTCCATTGACTGAAATTGTTGACAAGCTTAGAACTCTTAAGCTAGCTAACTCATTTGTTTCTGATGCCATTGTTCATTTGACTAAACTAACGGCTAAGAATTCCGGATTCGCCAACCAGGCGCGTAGGGCGCTATGGCTCAAATCCTGGTCAGCTGATGTGACTTCAAAGTCTAAATTACTCAACATTCCTTTCAAGGGGCAGACCTTATTCGGGCCTGGTTTGAAAGAAATTATTGCTGACATTACTGGAGGTAAGGGTCATACCCTTCCTCAGGACAGGGCCAAATCAAAGGCCAAACAGTCTAATTTTCGTGCCTTTTGAAATTTCAAGGCAGGTGCAGCATCAACTTCCTCTGCTTCAAAACAAGAGGGAACTTTTGCTCAATCCAAGCAGGCCTGGAAACCTAACCAGTCCTGGAACAAGGGTAAGCAGGCCAGAAAGCCTGCTGCTGCCTCTAAGACAGCATGAAGGAGCGGCCCCCTATCTGACAACGGATCTAGTAGGGGGCAGACTCTCTCTTCGCCCAGGCGTGGGAAAGAGATGTTCAGGATCCCTGGGCGTTGGAGATCATATCTCTGGGATATCTTCTGGACTTCAAAGCTTCTCCTCCACAAGGGAGATTTCACCTTTCAAGATTATCTGCAAACCAGATAAAGAAAGAGGCATTCCTAAGCTGCGTACAAGATCTCCTTGTAATGGGAGTGATCCATCCAGTTCCGCGGACGGAACAAGGACAGGGGTTTTATTCAAATCTGTTTGTGGTTCCCAAAAAAGAGGGAACCTTCAGACCAATTTTGGATTTAAAGATAGTAAACAAATTCCTCAGAGTTCCGTCATTCAAGATGGAAACTATTCGAACCATTTTACCCATGATCCAAGAGGGTCAGTACATGACCACAGTGGACTTAAAGGATGCCTACCTTCACATTCCGATTCACAAGAATCATCATCAGTTCCTGAGGTTTGCCTTTCTAGACAGGCATTACCAATTTGTAGCTCTTCCATTCGGGTTGGCTACAGCCCCAATAATTTTTACAAAGGTTCTGGGCTCACTTCTGGCGGTCCTAAGACCGCGAGGCATAGCGGTGGCTCCTTACCTGGACGACATCCTGATACAGGCGTCAAGCTTTCAAATTGCCAAATCTCATACAGAGATAGTTCTGGCATTCCTGAGGTCGCATGGGTGGAAAGTGAACGAAGAAAAGAGTTCTCTATCTCCTCTCACAAGGGTTTCCTTCCTAGGGACTCTTATAGATTCTGTAGAAATGAAAATTTACCTGATGGAGTCCAGGTTATCAAAACTTCTAAATGCTTGCCGTGTTCTTCACTCCATTCCGCGCCCCACGGTGGCTCAGTGCATGGAAGTAATCGGCTTAATGGTAGCGGCGATGGACATAGTGCCATTTCCGCGCCTGCATCTCAGACCGCTGCAATTATGCATGCTCAGTCAGTGGAATGGGGATTACACAGATTTGTCCCCTCTACTAAATCTGGATCAGGAAACCAGAGATTCTCTTCTCCGGTGGTTATCTCGGGTCAATCTGTCCAAGGGTATGACCTTTCGCAGACCAGATTGGACAATTGTAACAGATGCCAGCCTTCTAAGTTGGGGTGCAGTCTGGAACTCCCTGAAGGCTCAGGGTTCATGGACTTGGGAGGAGAAACTCCTCCCAATAAATATTCTGGAGTTAAGAGCAATATTAAATGCTCTTCTAGCTTGGCCTCAGTTAGCAACACTGAGGTTCAACAGATTTCAGTCGGAAAACATCACGACTGTGCTTACATCAACCATCAAGGGGGAACCAGGAGTTCCCTAGCGATGTCAGAAGTCTCCAAGATAATTCGCTGGGCAGAGACTCACTCTTGCCACCTGTCAGCGATCCATATCCCAGGGGTAGAGAACTGGGAGGCGGATTTTCTAAGTCGTCAGACTTTTCATCCAGGGGAGTGGGAACTCCATCCGGAGGTGTTTGCTCAATCTGTTCTCCGTTGGGGCAAACCAGAATTGGATCTCATGGCGTCTCGCCAGAACGCCAAGCTTCCTTGTTACGGATCCAGGTCCACCCAGGGACCCAGAAGCGGCACTGATAGATGCTCTAGCAGCGCCTTGGTTCTTCAACGTGGCTTATGTGTTTCCACCGTTTCCTCTGCTCCCTCCTCTGATTGCCAAAATCAAACAGGAGAGAGCATCGGTGATATTGATAGTGCCTGCGTGGCCACGCAGGACCTGGTATGCAGACCTACTGGACATGTCATCCTTTCCACCATGGACTCTGCCTCTGAGACAAGACCTTCTAATACAAGGTCCTTTCAATCATCCAAATCTACTTTCTCTGAGACTGACTGCATGGAGATTGAACGCTTGATCCTATCAAAGCGTGGCTTCTCCGAGTCAGTAATTGATACCTTAATACAGGCACGAAAGCCTGTCACCAGGAAAATTTACCACAAGATATGGCGTAAATATCTTCATTGGTGTGAATCCAAGAATTACTCATGGAGTAGGGTCAGGATTCCTAGGATATTGTCCTTCCTCCAAGAGGGTTTGGACAAAATATTATCAGCTAGTTCTTTAAAGGGACAGATTTCTGCTCTGTCTATTCTTTTACACAAGCGTCTGGCAGAAGTTCCAGACGTTCAGGCATTTTGTCAGGCTTTAGTTAGAATTAAGCCTGTGTTTAAACCGGTTGCTCCTCCATGGAGCTTAAACTTGGTTCTTAAAGTTCTTCAAGGGGTTCCGTTTGAACCCCTTCATTATATTCATATCAAACTTCTATCATGGAAAGTTCTTTTTCTGATGGCTATTTCTCCAGCATAGGTGTGTCCGGTCCACGGCGTCATCCTTACTTGTGGGATATTCTCTTCCCCAACAGGAAATGGCAAAGAGCCCAGCAAAGCTGGTCATATGATCCCTCCTAGGCTCTGCCTACCCCAGTCATTCTCTTTGCCGTTGCACAGGCAACATCTCCACGGAGATGGCTAAGAGTTTTTTGGTGTTTAAATGTAGTTTTTATTCTTCAATCAAGTGTTTGTTATTTTAAAATAGTGCTGGTATGTACTATTTACTCTGAAACAGAAAAGAGAAGAAGATTTCTGTTTGTAAGAGGAAGATGATTTTAGCAAACGTTACTAAAATCGATTGCTGTTTAAACACAGGACTGTTGAGATGAAGTAACTTCAGTTGGGGGAAGCAGTTGGCAGACTTTTCTGCCTGAGGTATGACTGGCCACATTTCTAACAAGACTTTGTAATGCTGGAAGGCTGTCATTTTCCCTATGGGGACCGGTAAGCCATTTTCTTAGATTAAGTAAAAGAATAAAGGCTTTATAAGGGCTTAAAAAACTGGTAGACATTTTTCTGGGCTAAAACGATTACTTTGCTAAGCATATTTGACAGATTATAGCTCTTTATAGTTATTATAATCTTGGGGATTGTTGTTAAAAAAACGGCAGGCACTGTATGGACACCTTTTTCAGATGGGGGCCTTCTCTAGTCATAGGCAGAGCCTCATTTTCGCGCCACTAATGCGCAGTTGTTTTTGGAAGGCAAGGCATGCAGATGCATGTGTGAGGAGTTAAGAACCACTGAAAAAGCTTATAGAAGGCGTCATTTGGTATCGGACAGTCCCTAAGGTCGAGGGGGTGGTCTCTACTCTAAACAAACGCACTACTATTCCCATAGAAGATAGTTGTGCTTTCAAAGATCCTATGGATAAAAAATTAGAGGGTTTGCTTAAAAAGATGTTTGTTCAGCAAGGTTACCTTCTACAACCAATTTCATGCATTGTTCCTGTCACTACGGCAGCGTGTTTCTGGTTCGAAGAACTAGAAAAGTCGCTCAATAAAGAATCTTCGTATGAGGAGGTTATGGACAGAGTTCATGCACTTAAATTGGCTAACTCTTTTATTCTAGATGCCGCTTTGCAATTAGCGAGATTAGCGGTGAAAAATTCAGGGTTTGCTATCGTGGCGCGCAGAGCGCTCTGGCTAAAGTCTTGGTCAGCGGATGTGTCTTCCAAGACAAAATTGCTTAACATCCCTTTCAAGGGCAAAACACTGTTTGGTCCTGATTTGAAAGAGATTATTTCAGACATCACCGGAGGAAAGGGCCACGCCCTTCCTCAGGATAGGTCTTTTAAGGCTAGAAATAAGCCTAATTTTCGTCCCTTTCGCAGAAACGGACCAGCCTCTACTTCTACTTCCTCTAAGCAAGAGGGTAATACTTCTCAACCCAAACCAGCCTGGAGACCGATGCAAGGCTGGAACAAGGGTAAGCAGGCCAAGAAGCCTGCCACTGCTACCAAAACAGCATGAAGGGATGGCCCCCGATCCGGGACCGGATCTGGTGGGGGGCAGACTTTCTCTCTTTGCTCAGGCCTGGGCAAGAGATGTTCAGGATCCTTGGGCACTAGAAATAGTTTCTCAGGGTTATCTCCTGGAATTCAAGGAACTACCCCCAAGGGGAAGGTTCCACAGGTCTCAATTATCTTCAAACCAAATAAAAAGACAGGCATTCTTACATTGTGTAGAAGACCTGTTAAAGATGGGAGTAATTCATCCAGTTCCAATAAGAGAACAAGGGATGGGGTTTTACTCCAACCTGTTCATAGTTCCCAAAAAAGAGGGAACATTCAGACCAATTTTAGATCTCAAATTTCTCAGGGTTCCATCGTTCAAAATGGAAACCATTCGAACGATCCTTCCTACCATCCAGGAAGGTCAATTTATGACCACGGTGGATTTAAAGGATGCGTACCTACATATTCCTATCCACAAAGAACATCATCAGTTCCTAAGGTTCGCTTTTCTGGACAAGCATTACCAGTTTGTGGCACTTCCATTCGGATTAGCCACTGCTCCGAGAATTTTCACAAAGGTACTAGGGTCCCTTCTAGCTGTTCTAAGACCAAGGGGCATTGCAGTAGTACCGTACTTGGACGACATCCTGATTCAAGCGTCGTCTCTGTCAAAAGCAAAGGCTCATACGGACATCGTCCTCGCCTTTCTCAGATCTCACGGATGGAAAGTGAACATAGAAAAAAGTTCTCTTTCCCCGTCAACAAGAGTTCCCTTCTTGGGAACAATAATAGACTCCTTAGAAATGAGGATTTTTCTGACAGAGGTCAGAAAATCAAAACTTCTAAGCTCTTGTCAAGTTCTTCATTCTGTTCTTCGTCCTTCCATAGCGCAGTGCATGGAAGTAATAGGATTGATGGTTGCAGCAATGGACATAGTTCCTTTTGCACGAATTCATCTAAGACCATTACAACTGTGCATGCTCAGACAGTGGAATGGGGATTATACAGACTTGTCTCCGACGATTCAAGTAGATCAAAGGACCAGGGATTCACTCCGTTGGTGGCTGATCCTGGACAACCTGTCACAGGGAATGAGCTTCCGCAGACCAGAGTGGGTCATTGTCACGACCGACGCCAGTCTGGTGGGCTGGGGCGCGGTCTGGGAACCCCTGAAAGCTCAGGGTCTATGGTCTCGGGAAGAATCTCTTCTCCCGATAAACATTCTGGAACTGAGAGCGATATTCAATGCTCTCAAAGCTTGGCCTCATCTAGCAAAGGCCAAATTCATAAGGTTTCAATCAGACAACATGACGACAGTTGCATATATCAACCATCAGGGGGGAACAAGGAGTTCCCTGGCGATGGAGGAAGTGACCAAGATAATTCAATGGGCGGAGGATCACTCCTGCCACTTGTCTGCAATCCACATCCCAGGAGTGGAAAATTGGGAAGCGGATTTTCTGAGTCGTCAGACATTCCATCCGGGGGAGTGGGAACTCCACCCGGAAATCTTTGCCCAAATAATTCAATTATGGGGCATTCCAGACATGGATCTGATGGCCTCTCGTCAGAACTTCAAGGTTCCTTGTTACGGGTCCAGATCCAGGGATCCCAAGGCGACTCTAGTAGATGCACTATTAGCACCTTGGACCTTCAACCTAGCTTATGTATTCCCACCGTTTCCTCTCATTCCCAGGCTGGTAGCCAGGATCAACCAGGAGAGGGCTTCGGTGATCTTGATAGCTCCTGCGTGGCCACGCAGGACTTGGTATGCAGACCTGGTGAATATGTCATCGGCTCCACCATGGAAGCTACCTTTGAGACAGGACCTTCTTGTTCAAGGTCCATTCGAACATCCGAATCTGGTTTCCCTCCAACTGACTGCTTGGAGATTGAACGCTTGATTTTATCAAAGCGTGGGTTTTCAGATTCTGTAATAGATACTCTGATTCAGGCTAGAAAGCCTGTAACTAGAAAAATTTACCATAAGATATGGAAAAAATATATCTGTTGGTGTGAATCTAAAGGATTCCCATGGAACAAGATAAAAAATTCCTAAGATTCTATCCTTTCTACAAGAAGGTTTGGAGAAAGGATTATCTGCAAGTTCTCTGAAGGGACAGATCTCTGCTTTATCTGTTTTACTTCACAAAAGGCTGGCAGCTGTGCCAGACGTTCAAGCGTTTGTTCAGGCTCTGGTTAGAATCAAGCCTGTTTACAGACCTTTGACTCCTCCCTGGAGTCTTAATCTAGTTCTTTCAGTTCTTCAAGGGGTTCCGTTTGAACCCTTACATTCCGTAGATATTAAGTTATTATCTTGGAAAGTTTTGTTTTTGGTTGCAATTTCTTCTGCTAGAAGAGTTTCTGAGTTATCTGCTCTGCAGTGTTCTCCACCCTATCTGGTGTTCCATGCAGATAAGGTGGTTTTGCGTACTAAACCTGGTTTTCTTCCGAAAGTTGTTTCCAACAAGAATATTAACCAGGAGATAGTTGTACCTTCTTTGTGTCCGAATCCAGTTTCAAAGAAGGAACGGTTGTTACACAATTTGGACGTAGTCCGTGCTCTAAAATTCTATTTAGAGGCCACTAAAGATTTCAGACAAACATCTTCTTTGTTTGTTGTTTATTCTGGTAAAAGGAGAGTTCAAAAAGCAACTTCTACCTCTCTTTCTTTTTGGCTTAAAAGCATTATCCGATTGGCTTATGAGACTGCCGGACGGCAACCTCCTGAAAGAATCACAGCTCATTCCACTAGGGCTGTGGCTTCCACATGGGCCTTCAAGAACGAGGCTTCTGTTGACCAGATATGTAAGGCAGCGACTTGGTCTTCACTGCACACTTTTGTCAAATTTTACAAATTTGATACTTTTGCTTCTTCGGAGGCTATTTTTGGGAGAAAGGTTTTGCAAGCCGTGGTGCCTTCCATTTAGGTGACCTGATTTGCTCCCTCCCTTCATCCGTGTCCTAAAGCTTTGGTATTGGTTCCCACAAGTAAGGATGACGCCGTGGACCGGACACACCTATGTTGGAGAAAACAGAATTTATGCTTACCTGATAAATTACTTTCTCCAACGGTGTGTCCGGTCCACGGCCCGCCCTGGTTTTTTTAATCAGGTCTGATGAATTATTTTCTCTAACTACAGTCACCACGGTATCATATGGTTTCTCCTATGCATATTTCCTCCTGTACGTCGGTCGAATGACTGGGGTAGGCGGAGCCTAGGAGGGATCATATGACCAGCTTTGCTGGGCTCTTTGCCATTTCCTGTTGGGGAAGAGAATATCCCACAAGTAAGGATGACGCCGTGGACCGGACACACCGTTGGAGAAAGTAATTTATCAGGTAAGCATAAATTCTGTTTTCCTCGGCTCGAAGAGTCTTGGAGTTATCTGCCTTACATTGTGATTCTCCTTATCTGATCTTTCATTCAGATAAAGTAGTTCTGCGTACAAAACCTGGGTTTTTACCTAAGGTGGTTTCTAACAAGAATATCAATCAAGAGATTGTTGTTCCATCATTATGTCCTAATCCTCCTTCAAAGAAGGAACGTCTTTTACATAATCTAGACGTAGTCCGTGCCTTGAAGTTTTACTTACAGGCTACTAAAGATTTTCGTCAAACATCTAAACTGTTTGTTGTTTACTCTGGACAGATGAGAGGTCAAAAGGCCTCGGCAACCTCTCTTTCTTTTTGGTTTCGGCGTATAATCCGTTTAGTCTATGAGACTGCTGGACAGCAGCCTCCTGAAAGTATTACAGCTCACTCTACTAGAGCTGTGGCTTCCACCTGGGTCTTTAAAAATGAGGCCTCTGTTGAACAGATTTGCAAGGCTGCAACTTGGTCTTCGCTTCATACCTTTTCCAAATTTCCATTTTGCTTCTTCGGAGGCTGTTTTTGGGAGAAAGGTTCTACAGGCAGTGGTTCCTTCCGTTTAAGTTCCTGCCTTGTCCCTCCCATCATCCGTGTACTTTAGCTTTGGTATTGGTATCCCACAAGTAATGGATGATCCGTGGACTGGATACACTTAACAAGAGAAAACATAATTTATGCTTACCTGATAAATTTATTTCTCTTGTAGTGTATCCAGTCCACGGCCCGCCCTGTCCTTTTCAGGCAGGTCTAAATTTTAATTAAACTACAGTCACCACTGCACCCTATGGTTTTTCCTTTCTCGGCTTGTTTCGGTCGAATGACTGGATATGGCAGTGAGGGGAGGAGCTATATAGCAGCTCTGCTGTGGGTTATCCTCTTGCAACTTCCTGTTGGGAAGGAGAATATCCCACAAGTAATGGATGATCCGTGGACTGGATACACTACAAGAGAAATAAATTTATCAGGTAAGCATAAATTATGTTTTTTGGAGAGTCTGGGTCCTGTGCTACACGAGAGAGCAGCTGGGTCCTGTGCTACTCTGGGAAGCAGCAGGTAGCATTTTTAGTATTAACCATTACTAGTAAGTATAAATTTTAAAGTGCTATACACTATATATATATATATATATATATATATATATATATATATATATATATATATATATATATATATATATATATATATATATATATATATATATATATATATATATATATATATATATATATATATAGCGCCATCCCACATCTTTCTGTATTCCTATCTTTACGAGAGGTCTGAGGGACCTACCTGTTTTTTGAGACTGGCTGCTTCACTGTAGTTATCTTTA
>NW_026510889.1:20000-54748 GCF_027579735.1 Bombina bombina
TTATTCCCGTTTAGCCGGTGGCTTCGTCTTTGAAGACGGTTATTGCCCTTCCGACCTCCTTCACTTTTTTTTTTTTTTTAGGGGATATTCTTTTCCTAGGGAGACTTAGTCCTTACTAGGGGCTTCTCCTGGTCGGGAAGTGGAAGGTGGATTGGGTTCCACCTGGAATCTTGCTGGTTCCATGTCAGACTGTGGGGCCTTGTTTTGATAGATCATTAGGTCTATGGCCTTGTTGGGTGAGTTGGGTTGTACTTATACTCTATGGGGTGATGGCTCTGTCATCTTTACACTCGTTCCTGTACCAGTTTCGGGATCTTTGTTCCCTTGTATTGGTGGCCCAGCTGCGTTTGCAGGTCAGGATGCCAGAGCGGTGTATGGGTCACAGGATCCTTTGGGATGTGTGAGCTTACTGAGTCTATTCTGATAGCTCAGTCTGCTAGGAGATGGTTTTTCCTTGCTCCTTTCACAGACGGTTTCCTCTTCCTTCGTGTTCTGAGGGTATTCTTTCCTTCTCGGGGGACCTCGATGGAGGCTTTGTGTTCCCCTTTTTAGGGACTTGCTAGTAGGTCCGGCGGCTTAGGTTGCCTGGAGCGTGCCCTCTGTCAGGTTCTGTTTTGTGTGGTCCGTTTCTTGATGACTGCTTCTTCTTCCTTGAATGCTCCCTCTGTATAGTCCTGTTATGGACTCTGTTTTCTCGAACTTGGGGTTTCGCCTGGGTCTATTACACGCTCTTTCACGGTCAAATACTTGTGTATTCTATGGGCAGGCGCTGGGAGGACTTTGCCTCTTTAGTTGCGTTACATGCTTGCAGGTTGTGGGGAGACGTCTTTTTGGTCTCTGTGCCCGGTTTTTCCTGATATAGGCGTGGCCTCTTTCCCTGTTTGGGTTCATTTGGGTCTCTGTGTGCTGGGCCCACTCTTGGAGGTGCTGTTTTTTGTATTAAAGGGACACTGAACCCCAAAAAATTTTTCGTGATTCAGATAGAGGATGAAATTTTAAGCAACTTTCTAATTTAGTCATATTATCAAATTTTCTTCATTCTCTTGGTATCTTTATTTGGAATGCAAGAATGTATGTTTAGATGCCGGCCCATTTTTGGTGAACAACCTGGGTTGTCCTTGCTGATTGGTGGATACATTCATCCACCAATAAAAAAAGTGCTATCCAGAGGTCTGAACCAAAAAGAAAAAGCTTAGATGCCTTTTTCAAATAAAGATAGCAAGAGAACGAAGAAAATGTGATAATAGGAGTAAATTAGAAAGTTGCTTAAAATTGCATGCTCTATCTGAATTACCAAAGAAAAAATTTGGGTTCAGTGTCCCTTTAAGGGACTTTTCAGTTTCCTTGGTCCTCCTTTGTCTTGTTCCCCTTGGGGATTTCGACTGGTTCACCCTTCATTTGTGAGGGGTGAGTGGTAGGGGACCGTCTGTTGGGCGACTGTGTCTCTTGGTGGACTATTGGCTCAGTCATGTCAGTTTTGTGGTCTCTGGTTTGGCTCTGGACTGGCTGCAAGTCAGTGTCACTGGGGCTTTTCCTTGAAAAATTTTCTCGGCTTTGGTCGAAGTGGGATTTTTTATTGGGTAGAGGTTCAGGCCTGGTGCTCTCAGTATGGGCCACCTATTGTACCCTCCCGTCTTGGCATTCAGTGCCCTTTATAACTTGGGTATTGTTTCTCAAAAGTAATGAATGCAGCTGTGGTCTCTTTCCATTTAAGAATAAAAACATAAATTATGCTTACCTGATAATTTCCTTTTTCTTCTGATGGAAAGAGTCCACAGCTCTCCACCTGTAATTTTATGTGGGGCGTCCTTATATTCTTCTGGCACCTTTTTCACCCTGATATTTCTTCTACTGTTCCTTGTTCCTCAGCAGAATGACTGACTGTGGGATGAGGGGAGTGGGAGGAGTATTTAAGCCTTTGGCTGGGGTGTCTTTGCCTCCTCCTGGTGGCCAGGTTCTTTATTCCCAAAAGTAATGAATGCAGCTGTGGACTCTTTCCATCAGAAGAAAAGGACATTATCAGGTAAGCATAATTTGTTATATAATTATAAAAAAAATTTCTTCTTCAGCAAAGTTTGGTGCCAATGCCATCTTGGGTGTGTCTCTGGCTGTGTGTAAAGCTGGTGCTGCTGAAAAAGGGGTCCCTTTATATCGTCATATTGCTGACCTTGCTGGAAACCCTGAAGTCATCCTTCCTGTGCCGGTATGTATTGTGAGCCAAATAGTGCTCTCTAACCCTCTCTAGAGGTATTTTTAGTTCTTTCACCCTCCGTTACATGTTTTCTGAGAGGTACCCACTTAAATTATACCTCTCTTTTTCAGCATATCAAGCATGTTTAGAAAATAGCTTGTTAGCATAAATACAATATAAATAAATGCCACCATATTAGAGTGAATGTAAAGTTTAATGGGAAAGTGCCCAGTTTTTAAAAAAAGCTTAAATGTAAAGTGCCTCTGTTTTTAAAACACTAAACTTTTCCTTATGACAGTGGACCGGCAATCCTCATCCCGCAGCTCCTGCTTTAATTAGCACAGCAATGACGAATCTGGCTTCCTCCAATCATTGCGTGGCCTCACGAGCTGGACGCCTTTTGGTTGAACGCAATGATTGGAGGAAGCCGGATTCGTCATTGCTGTGCGAAGCAGCATAAGCTGCGAGAGGGAGAACGCCAGTCTGCTGTCATAAGTAAAAAGGTAAGTATTTAAAAAACAAAATGCTTAAATGTAAAGTTTAATGAATGCAAGTGCCCCTATTATCATTATTTTTTCAAACTGGGCACTTTCTCATTAATCTTTACATTCACTTTAATATGGTGGCATTTATTTATAAAAAGTCATTATTTCCTAAATATTTCAAACACATTATATGGTCCCACATGTAGCATGAGTTAACCTTCCTAAAACGGCAAAATGTTATTTCTTTCCTATGGCATGGAGAGTCCACGATTTCATTCTAATTACTAGTGGGAATTCAACTTCTGGCCAGCAGGAGGAGGCAAAGAGCATCCCAGCAGAGCTGTTAAGTGTCACTTCCCTTACCCCTAATCCCCTGTCATTCTCTTTGCCTCCAAGGGAGGATGTGCGAAGGTGTCTGAAGATATTATTCTTTTAATGGGTACTTTTCCCTGCAAGTAAGGATTGGGGCTATGCTGTGTGCATGTCAATCTCTTTAGTAAGGGTAATGGTGGCTTTTAGCAGTTAGAAGACGCGAGGTGGTCTTTGCTTAACTTCTAACATTATTGCTACCCCTCTTATAGAAAACCAGGGCTGGTTACTCTGTTTTTTCTTTTCTCCCAGGTCCCTGCCAGATGTGGATGTAGCTGGCTAAACCTGGAGCTGCTGTCTGCTCCACAGCAGAAGACCCTGGAGGGTAAGTCCTTTTATTTTACTTTAGTCCCTTCCCTTGGCAGATATACAGAGGAGTCTACGGTCTATACTGGCATCAGGGACAGGAGTGGGGACTTTTAACGGAGACTGGCTTTGCCTCCATTACCCTACTTAAGAGGGTCTGGGAACTTTTAGTTTTATCCCCGGCTGGGGATATCTGTTTATCAAGAGCAGCCTGAAATTAACCGGCATCTCCTTCATTGGATTCGGTTCACAAAGCCCTGGGGGGGCTGTAAAATCATCTCTAGGGGTTGGGATTATTATTCATGTGAAACCATCAACAATCTACACTCTAGCTCCTTAATAACATGTTCCTCATTTTCAGGCTACGTTGCCTGCGTTAAAACATGAAAGCGATTGCAATGCACGCCTTTGTTTCTCACTGCGGCGGCTTCTCAACCCAGGTATGAGAATACCACCGATTGGTTTAGTGAGTCTTTACTTTTCGGTGTGTTTTCAGGCGATCACAATGCGTTGCGTGCCATTTACACAGATCAGTTAGTTCGTTCTTTTACAGTAGCAACGATTCCTCAAGCTACTCTAGAGAGAATGCAGCCGTTATCTATCTTCTATTTTCCTGTGTTGGAAGTTTATCGTCAATGGTTTGGGCGTTTTCTTAGCCGGTATTAGGCTAGCTTTATTGGCGGTATTAGTATTCACGCCTTTAGCTCTGACCGGTTTTATTGTTGGGCGCCGCAATTTTTTAACTGTGCACTTCACCTCTAGCTTCATCTTAGGAGTTTCTTATATGGCAACTCTGGTGGGTGTTTTCCTGGGAACTTCAGGAATATTAAAGTTGTGTTTTACACACATTTACGGATTCTGCATTATTATGTTTGATGTGATGTCATAGTGCTGAATTCAGAGTTTATTTATACAGATTTTGCTTTTTTTTTTGTTGTTGCTGTAACCATATGTGTAATAGCCTACATGGTTCTCTGTATGGGTGATAGCCTGCAGTTTTTTAGTTGTCTAGTAGGCAATAAAATGTTGACTTTATTTTTTGTATTGCATAGCTTTTCAGTTTTTTTCCATATTCTCAAGGATTTCCTGGTATGTACTTGCCATCTTATGGCAGTTCATGGTAATTTATCTACTGTAGATATTTTGTCTTTCTTTCTCCAACATAGGTGTGTCCGGTCCACGGCGTCATCCTTACTTGTGGGATATTCTCTTCCCCAACAGGAAATGTCAAAGAGCCCAGCAAAGCTGGTCACATGATCCCTCCTAGGCTCCGCCTACCCCAGTCATTCTCTTTGCCGTTGTACAGGCAACATCTCCACGGAGATGGCTTAGAGTTTTTTAGTGTTTGTTGTTTATTCTGGTAAAAGGAGAGGTCAAAAAGCAACTTCTACCTCTCTCTCTTTTTGGATTAAAAGCATCATCAGATTGGCTTACGAGACTGCCGGACGGCAGCCTCCTGAAAGAATCACAGCTCATTCCGCTAGGGCTGTGGCTTCCACATGGGCCTTCAAGAACGAGGCTTCTGTTGATCAGATATGTAGGGCAGCGACTTGGTCTTCACTGCACACTTTTACCAAATTTTACAAGTTTGATACTTTTGCTTCTTCTGAGGCTGTTTTTGGGAGAAAGGTTTTGCAAGCCGTGGTGCCTTCCATTTAGGTGACCTGATTTGCTCCCTCCCTTCATCCGTGTCCTAAAGCTTTGGTATTGGTTCCCACAAGTAAGGATGACGCCGTGGACCGGACACACCTATGTTGGAGAAAACAGAATTTATGTTTACCTGATAAATTACTTTCTCCAACGGTGTGTCCGGTCCACGGCCCGCCCTGGTTTTTTAATCAGGTCTGATAATTTATTTTCTTTAACTACAGTCACCACGGTATCATATGGTTTCTCCTATGCAAATATTCCTCCTTAACGTCGGTCGAATGACTGGGGTAGGCGGAGCCTAGGAGGGATCATGTGACCAGCTTTGCTGGGCTCTTTGCCATTTCCTGTTGGGGAAGAGAATATCCCACAAGTAAGGATGACGCCGTGGACCGGACACACCGTTGGAGAAAGTAATTTATCAGGTAAACATAAATTCTGTTTTTACTGGAAAAAATAAGTCTTATTTGTCCCTTCAGATTAATTCTGGTCCTATCTAGATTGCAGGTTTGTCATTATGGCTCAGGAAGGGGAGACGCCAGGACCCCTTTCCCCGTCCCCTAAAAATAAAAAATAAAACGTTTTTCCTGCTGTGCGTGCCTAGGTATCCCCTCTATCCCCTGGGAGGATAGTTCGCTTATGACCTTTATGGATAAGGTATCTGGAAATTTAATTAAGATGTGTTTTCCTCAGGTTTGCAACGTCAACCTGTTACCAGTATTCAGTCTGTTGCAGGGACTGCCTCTCCTTGTGCGACTCCTTGTCTGTTAATTTTAGAGGAGTCTACTCTAGAGGAGATCCAGGATGGGATTTAGGCTCTTTATCTGACTTATTTTTATTTGTCATGCCAGAAAGCAGGTTGTAAGGCTGGGAGCCAGAATTTCTTTCATGTAATTAGCAAGAGTCCATGAGCTAGTGACGTATGGGATATTAGGGGTGTCAAAAATAATTGCCATTGCGATGCAGCCATTAACGATGCTGCTTCGATGCGGTGCAAGATCATAATCGATTCAGGGTCAGTGACGTCATCACACAATGTCACGTGACCCCGCCTCTCCCACTGACTGATGTGAGGGCTTAAAGTAATGGCAGACAGAATCAATCAATATTTACTCTATGTTTTTGAACATCAGCACGCTCAGTGCAGTTGTCTGACAAGCGGACAGCAGCCTCGTGTAACACAGTGAATATTTCCTTGTATTATCGCTTCTCTGTTTACTCACTGTTGCGGTCTCTGCTGCATGTTTCCTCTTTGTCAGACCCCTAGCCCAGCAGCAAACAAGCATTTGAGTGTTGCTATTAGATATAGAAAAAGTCAAGTTTTACAAAAGTATCTAATATCAACACTCAAATGCTCGTTTGGTGCTGGGCTAGGGGTCTGACAAAGAGGAAACATGCAGCAGAGACCGCAACAGTTAACAGGGAAGCGATAATACAAGGAAATAGTCACTGTGTTACACAAGGCTGCTGTCAGTTGGTCAGACTGCTTCTGCCCTGTCAGATCTCTCCTAGTCTTGAAGCAGGCGACACAGCAGGAGGGCTTCATTAATCACATTCACCCGGCCAGCACTTTTACCTCTAGGACAACTTATTGAAGCCGTTAAGTAAGTGGTTGGTGCAGCTGTTAATAAAGGTTCCGGTAAGAGGAAATTACATAGCATTCCTTCCCAGCTGCAGATCACAGAGCCGTAATAAACATGTTTAGAGTGCCTACATGATTGATTAGGTGACCCTTTATGTCAGTTAAGAGCCCTAATCATTAACGGTGACACTGCACTGCTCACACATACCATGCATTCCTTTCAAAGCTCTCCAATACCCAGAATACTAGTCTCATATGAGCTTAGGGAGCAAAATAACAGCTCATCTATGATCTAAGTGTAATATGTGACAGGGTATTGTATTGTAGTATAGTTGTGCTTTGTATGTGTATATAAATAAATGTATATTTCTTTCATGTAATTAGCAAGAGTCCATGAGCTAGTGACGTATGGGATATACATTCCTACCAGGAGGGGCAAAGTTTCCCAAACCTCAAAATGCCTATAAATACACCCCTCACCACACCCACAAATCAGTTTTACAAACTTTGCCTCCTATGGAGGTGGTGAAGTAAGTTTGTGCTAGATTCTACGTTGATATGCGCTCCGCAGCAGGTTGGAGCCCGGTTTTCCTCTCAGCGTGCAGTGAATGTCAGAGGGATGTGAGGAGAGTATTGCCAATTTGAATTCAATGATCTCCTTCTACAGGGTCTATTTCATAGGTTCTCTGTTATCGGTCGTAGAGATTCATCTCTTACCTCCCTTTTCAGATCGACGATATACTCTTATTTATATACCATTACCTCTGCTGATTTTCGTTTCAGTACTGGTTTGGCTTTCTACAACATGTAGATGAGTGTCCTGGGGTAAGTAAGTCTTATTTTCTGTGACACTCTAAGCTATGGTTGGGCACTTTTTTATAAAGTTCTAAATATATGTATTCAAACGTTTATTTGCCTTGACTCAGGATGTTCAACATTCCTTATTTCAGACAGTCAGTTTCATATTTGGGATAATGCATATGAATAAATCAATTTTTTTCTTACCTTAAAAATTTGACTTTTTCCCTGTGGGCTGTTAGGCTCGCGGGGGCTGAAAATGCTTAATTTTATTGCGTCATTCTTGGCGCGGACTTTTTTGGCGCAAAATTTTTTTTTCTGTTTCCGGCGTCATACGTGTCGCCGGAAGTTGCGTCATTTTTGACGTTCTTTTGCACCAAAAGTGTCGGCGTTCCGGATGTGGCGTCATTTTTGGCGCCAAAAGCATTAAGGCGCCAAATAATGTGGGCGTCATTTTTGGCGCTAAAAAAATATGGGCGTCACTATTGTCTCCACATTATTTAAGTCTCATTTTTTATTGCTTCTGGTTGCTAGAAGCTTGTTCACTGGCATTTTTTTCCCATTCCTGAAACTGTCATTTAAGGAATTTGATCAATTTTGCTTTATATGTTTTTTCTATTACATATTGCAAGATGTCCCACGTTGAAACTGAGTCAGAAGATACTTCTGGAAAATCGCTGCCTGGGGCTGGAGCTACCAAAGCTAAGTGTATCTACTGTAAACTTATGGTATCTGTTCCTCCAGCTGTTGTTTGTACTGTTTTGTCATGACAAACTTGTTAATGCAGATAATATTTCCTTTAGTACTGTTACATTACCTGTTGCTGTTCTGTCAACATCTAATACTCAGAGTGTTCCTGATAACATAAGAGATTTTGTTTCTAAATCCATTAACCCTTTAAGGACACAGCTTTCTGTTTGCTCAATTGTTTTATGATGGAAAAATTCCGTCATATGTCCTTAAGAGGTTAAGAAGGCTATGTCTGTTATTCCTCCTTCTAGTAAACGTAAAAAGTCTTTTAAAACTTCTCATTTTTCAGATGAATTTTTAAATGAACATCATCATTCTGATAATGGTTCTTCTGGTTCAGAGGATTCTGTCTCAGAGGTTGATGCTGATAAATCTTCATATTTATTTAAAATGGAATTTATTCGTTCTTTACTTAAAGAAGTCCTAATTGCATTAGAAATTGAGGATTCTGGTCCTCTTGATACTAAATCTAAACGTTTAGATAAGGTTTTTAAATCTCCTGTAGTTATTCCAGAAGTTTTTTCTGTCCCTAGTGCTATTTCTGAAGTAATTTCCAGGGAATGGAATAATTTGGGTAATTCATTTACTCCTTCTAAACGTTTTAAGCAATTATATCCTGTGCCATCTGACAGATTAGAGTTTTGGGACAAAATCCCTAAAGTTGATGGGGCTGTCTCTACTCTTGTTAAGCGTACTACTATTCCTACGGCAGATGGTACTTCCTTTAAGGATCCTTTAGATAGGAAAATTGAATCCTTTCTAAGAAAAGCTTACTTGTGTTCAGGTAATCTTCTTAGACCTGCTATATCTTTAGCGGATGTTGCTGCAGCTTCATCTTTTGGTTAGAAACCTTAGCGCAACAAGTAACAGATCATAATTCTCATAGCATTATTCTTCTTCTTCAACATGCTAATAATTTTATTTGTGATGCCATCTTTGATATCATTAGAGTTGATGTCAGGTATATGTCTCTAGCTATTTTAGCTAGAAGAGCTTTATGGCTTAAAACTTGGAATGCTGATCTGTCTTCTAAGTCTACTCTGCTTTCCCTTTCTTTCCAGGGTACTAATCGTTTTCGTTCCTTTCGTCACAACAAGGAACAAAAGCCTGATCCTTCATCCTCAGGAGCGGTATCAGTTTGGAAACCATTTCCAGTCTGGAATAGATCCAAGCCTTTTAGAAAATCAAAGCCAGCTCCTAAGTCCACATGAAGGTGCGGCCCTCATTCCAGCTCAGCTGGTAGGGGGCAGATTACGTTTTTTTAAAAGAAATTTGGATCAATTCCGTTCACAGTCTTTGGATTCAGAACATTGTTTCAGAAGGGTACAGAATTGGCTTCAAGATAAGGCCTCCTGCAAAGAGATTTTTTCTTTCCCGTGTCCCAGTAAACCCAGCGAAGGCTCAAGCATTTCTGAAATGTGTTTCAGATCTAGAGTTGACTGGAGTAATTATGCCAGTTCCAGTTCTGGAACAGGGACTGGGGTTTTATTCAAATCTCTTCATTGTACCAAAGAAGGAAAATTCCTTCAGACCAGTTCTGGATCTAAAAATATTGAATCGTTATGTAAGGATACCAACATTGTAACTGTAAGGACTATCCTGCCTTTTGTTCAGCAAGGGCATTATATGTCTACAATAGATTTACAGGATGCATATCTGCATATTCCGATTCATCCAGATCACTATCAATTTCTGAGATTCTCTTTCCTAGACAAACATTACCAGTTTGTGGCTCTGCCGTTTGGCCTAGATACAGCTCCAAGAATTTTTACGAAGGTTCTCGGTGCCCTTCTGTCTGTAATCAGAGAACAGGGTATTGTGGTATTCCTTATTTGGACGATATCTTGGTACTTGCTCAGTCTTCACATTTAGCAGAATCTCATACGAATCGACTTGTGTTGTTTCTTCAACATCATGGTTGGAGGATCAATTTACCAAAAAGTTAATTGATTCCTCAGACTCAGGTAACCTTTTTAGGTTTTCAGATAGATTCAGTGTCCATGACTCTATCTTTGACAGACAAGAGACGTCTAAAATTGATATCAGATTGTCGAAACCTTCAGTCACAATCTTTCCCTTCGGTAGCCTTATGCATGGAAATTCTAGGTCTTATGACTGCTGCATCGGACGCGATCCCCTTTGCTCGTTTTCACATGCAACCTCTTCAGCTCTGTATGCTGAACCAGTGGTGCAGGGATTACACAAAGATATCTCAATTAATATCTTTAAAACCGATTGTACGACACTCTCTGACGTGGTGGACAGATCACCATTGTTTAGTTCAGGGGGCTTCTTTTGTTCTTCCGACCTGGTCTGTAATTTCAACAGATGCAAACCTTACAGGTTGGGGAGCTGTGTGGGGGTCTCTGACAGCACAAGGGGTTTGGGAATCTCAGGAGGGGAGATTACCGATCAATATTTTGGAACTCCGTGCAACTTTCAGAGCTCTTCAGTCTTGGCCTCTTCTAAAGAGAGAATCGTTCATTTGTTTTCAGACAGACAATGTCACAACTGTGGCATACATCAATCATCAAGGAGGGACTCACAGTCCTCTGGCTATGAAAGAAGTATCTCAAATTCTGGTATGGGCGGAATCCAGCTCCTGTCTAGTTTCTGCGGTTCTTATCCCAGGTATAGACAATTGGGAAGCGGATTATCTATGTCGCCAAACATTACATCCGGGCGAATGATCTCTTCACCCAGAGGTATTTCTTCAGATTGTTCAAATGTGGGGACTTCCAGAAATAGATTTGATGGCCTCTCATCTAAACAAGAAACTTCCCAGGTATCTGTCCAGATCCAGGGATCCTCAAGCGGTAGCAGTGGATGCATTGTCACTTCCTTGGAAGTATCATCCTGTCTATATCTTTCCGCCTCTAGTTTCTTCTTCCAAGAGTAATCTCCATAATTCTGAAGGAATGCTCGTTTGTTCTGCTGGTAGCTCCAGCATGGCCTCACAGTTTTTGGTATGCGGATCTTGTCCGGATCGCCTCCTGCCAACCGTGGACTCTTCCGTTAAGGCCAGACCTTCTGTCGCAAGGTCCTTTTTTCCATCAGGATCTCAAATCCTTAATTTTAAAGGTATGGAGATTGAACGCTTGATTCTTAGTCAAAGAGGTTTCTCTGACCCTGTGATTAATACTATGTTACAGGCTCGTAAATCTGTATCTAGGGAGATATATTATAGAGTCTGGAAGACTTATATTTCTTGGTGTCTTTATCATCATTTTTCCTGGCATTCTTTTAGAATTCCGAGAATTTTACAGTTTCTTCAGGATGGTTTGGATAAAGGTTTGTCTGCAAGTTCCTTGAAAGGACAAATCTCTGCTCTTTCTGTTCTTTTTCACAGAAAGATTGCTAATCTTCCTGATATTCATTGTTTTGTACAAGCTTTGGTTCGTATAAAACCTGTCATTAAGTCAATTTCTCCTCCTTGGAGTTTGAATTTGGTTCTGAGCGCTCTTCAAGCTCCTCCGTTTGAACCTATGCATTCATTGGACATTAAATAACTTTCTTGGAAAGTTTTTTTCTTTTTTGCCATCTCTTCTGCCAGAAGAGTTTCTGAATCATCTGCTCTTTCTTGTGAGTCTCCTTTTCTGATTTTTCACCAGGATAAGGCGGTGTTGCAAACTTCTTTTAAATTTTTACCTAAGGTTGTGAATTCCAACAACATTTAGTAGAGAAATTGTGGTTCCTTCATTATGTCCTAAATCCTAAGAATTCTAAGGAGAAATCATTGCATTCTTTGGATGTAGTTAGAGCTTTGAAATATTATGTTGAAGCTACTAAGAATTTCCGAAAGACTTCTAGTCTATTTGTTATCTTTTCCGGTTCTAGGAAAGGTCAGAAGGCCTCTGCCATTTCTTTGGCATCTTGGTTGAAATATTTAATTCATCATGCTTATGTCGAGTCGGGTAAAACTCCGCCTCAAAGGATTACAGCTCATTCTACTAGGTCAGTTTCTACTTCCTGGGCGTTTAGGAATGAAGCTTCGGTTGATCAGATTTGCAAAGCAGCAACTTGGCCTTCTTTGCATACTTTTACTAAATTCTACCATTTTGATGTGTTTTTTTCTTCTGAAGCTGTCTTTGGTAGAAAAGTATTTCAGGCAGCTGTTTCAGTTTGAATCTTCTGCGTGGAAGACTCTTGCGTGGAAGATCCACATCTTGGGTAGTCATTATCCCATACGTCACTAGCTCATGGACTCTTGCTAATTACATGAAAGAAAACATAATTTATGTAAGAACTTACCTGATAAATTCATTTCTTTTATATTAGCAAGAGTCCATGAGGCCCACCCTTTTTTTGTTGTGGTTATGATTTTTTTATATAAAGCACAATTATTCCAATTCCTTATATTTATACTTCGCACTTTTTTCTTATCACCCCACTTCTTGGCTATTCGTTAAACTGATTTGTGGGTGTGGTGAGGGGTGTATTTATAGGCATTTTGAGGTTTGGGAAACTTTGCCCCTCCTGGTAGGAATGTATATCCCATACGTCACTAGCTCATGGACTCTTGCTAATATGAAAGAAATGAATTTATCAGGTAAGTTCTTACATAAATTATGTTGTTACATATAAACCTATAGCCTTTTAAAAGCATATCTATTACCTTAAATCTGAATCCATTATTTTTATTTAAAAAAAAAAATCTATATCACACATATCCTATGTTAGTTATGTATTTGGGACCTGCTCTGCTAAAAGTCAATCATTTATACACCTTGGTTCATAAACTGTGCATTATTCCCAGGACCATAATACCTTATATCCTAGAAACATCCCCTTAGCAATCCCCCTTTTTTTTTTTTAAAGCAGATAAAATAAAAAAGGGAGTTCTGACTGCTTGAATTTGTTAATGAAAATCATGGGCAGTAATCGTGATGCATCGCGATGCATCGTAGAATCGAATCGTTACGATGATAATCGAATCGAATTGTGAGACAAGTGAAGATGCGCACCTCTATGGGATATACATTCCTACCAGGAGGGGCAAAGTTTTCCAAACCTCAAAATGCCAATAAATACACCCCTCACCACACCCACAATTCAGTTTTTACAAACTTTGCCTCCCATGGAGGTGGTGGAGTAAGTTTGTGCTAGATTCTATGTTGATATGCGCTTCGCAGCAGGCTGGAGCCCGGTTTTCCTCTCAGAGTGCAGTGAATGTCAGAGGGATGTGAAGAGAGTATTGCTTATTTGAATACAATGGTCTTCCTCTAGGGGATCTATTTCATAGGTTCTCTGTTATCGGTCGTAGAGATTTCTTCTCCTACCTCCCTTTTCAGATCGACAATATACTCTTATATACCATTACCTCTATTGATTCTCGTTTCAGTACTGGTTTGGCTATCTACTATATGTAGATGAGTGTCTTAGGGTAAGTAAGTCTTATTTTATTATGACACTCTAAGCTATGGTTGGGCACTTTATATGTAAAGTTCTAAATATATGTCTTTAAACTTATATTTGCCATGATTCAGGATAATCAGTATTCCTTCTTTCAGACAGTTTCATTATTTGGGATAATGCATATGAATGAATATTTTTTTCTTACCTGTAAAAATTTTCAATTGACTTTTTTCCCTGTGGGCTGTTAGGCTTGCGGGGGCTGAAAATGCTACAATTTATTGCGTCTTTTTTGGCGCAAAAATTGTCATTTCCGGCTCCCTAATTGACGCCGGAAGTTTCTTCGTGGTTGCGTCATTTTTTTGACGTATATGTGTTCAGACGTTTTTTTGCTCCAAAAATGTGGGCGTCGTTTTTTTCGGCGTCACAGGATGTGGCGTCATACTTGGTGCCAAAAAATATGGGCGTTGTACTTGGCGCCAATAATGTGGGCGTCATTCTTGGCGCCAAAAAATATGGGCGTTGTACTTGGCGCCAATAATGTGGGCGTCATTCTTGGCGCCAAAAAATGTGGGCGTCATTCTCGTGTCCACCTTTTTTTCACATTATTTCAGTCTCATTTTTCATTGCTTCTGGTTGCTAGAAGCTTGTTCATTTGGCATTTTTTCCCATTCCTGAAACTGTCATTTAAGGAATTTGATAATTTTGCTTTATATGTTGTTTTTTCTATTACATATTGCAAGATGTCTCAACCTGAACCTGGATCAGAATCTACTTCTGGAAAGACGCTGCCTGATGCTGGTTCTACCAAAGTCAAGTGCATCTGTTGTAAACTTTTGGTAACTGTTCCTCCGGCTGTAGTTTGTGATAACTGTCATGATAAACTTTCTAATGCAGATTGTGTTTCCATTAGTAATAATCCATTACCTGTTGTTGTTCCTTCAACATCTAATGTTCAGGTGTCCCTGATAATGTAAAAGAATTGGTTTCTAAATCTATTAGGAAGGCTCTGTCTGTTATTCCTCCTTCCAGTAAACGTAAAAGGTCTTTTAAAACTTCTCATATTTCAGATGAATTTTTAAGTGACCGCCATCATTCTGACTTATCTGTTTCTGATGAGGATCTATCTGGTTCAGAAGATTCTGCTTCAGATATTGACACTGATAAATCTTCATATTTATTTAAGATGGAGTTTATTCGTTCTTTACTTAAAGCAGTGTTAATTGCATTAGATATGGAGGAGTCTAGTCCTCTTGATACTAAATCTACTAAGCGTTTAAATTCAGTTTTCAAACCTCATGTAGTTATTCCAGAAGTTTTTCCAGTTCCTGATGCTATTTCAGAAGTAATTTCTAGGGAATGGAATAGTCTGGGTACTTCATTTACCCCTTCTCAAAGGGTTAAGAAATTGTACCCTGTGCCATCTGATAGATTAGAGTTTTCGGACAAAATCCCTAAAGTTGATGGGGCTTTCTCTACTCTTGCTAAACGTACTACTATTCCTACAGCAAATAATACTTCCTTTAAGGATCCTTTAGATAGGAAGATTGAATCCTTTCTAAGGAGAGCTTATTTATGTTAAGGTAATCTTCTTAGACCTGCTATTTCTTTGGCTGATGTTGCTGCAGCTTCCACTTTCTGGTTAGAGGCTTTAGCGCAACAAGTGTCAGACCATAATGCTTATAGCATTGTTAAACTTCTTCAACATGCTAATAACTTTATTTGTGATGCCATTTTTGATATCATTAGAATTGATGTCAGGTATATGTCTTTAGCTATTTTAGCTAGAAGAGCTTTATGGCTTAAATCTTGGAATGCAGATATGACTTCTAAGTCAACTTTGCTTTCTCTTTCTTTCCAAGGTAATAAATTATTTGGTTCACAGTTGGATTCTATTATTTCAACTGTTACTGGGGGGAAAGGAACCTTTTCTCCAACATAGGTGTGTCCGGTCCACGGCGTCATCCTTACTTGTGGGATATTCTCTTCCCCAACAGGAAATGGCAAAGAGCCCAGCAAAGCTGGTCACATGATCCCTCCTAGGCTCCGCCTACCCCAGTCATTCTCTTTGCCGTTGTACAGGCAACATCTCCACGGAGATGGCTTAGAGTTTTTTAGTGTTTAACTGTAGTTTTTATTATTCAATCAAGAGTTTGTTATTTTAAAATAGTGCTGGTATGTACTATTTACTCAGAAACAGAAAAGAGATGAAGATTTCTGTTTGTATGAGGAAAATGATTTTAGCACCGTAACTAAAATCCATGGCTGTTCCACACAGGACTGTTGAGAGCAATTAACTTCAGTTGGGGGAACAGTGTGCAGTCTCTTACTGCTTGAGGTATGACACATTCTAACAAGACGATGTAATGCTGGAAGCTGTCATTTTCCCTATGGGATCCGGTAAGCCATGTTTATTAAGATAGTAAATAAGGGCTTCACAAGGGCTCATTAAGACTGTAGACTTTTTCTGGGCTAAATCGATTCATTATTAACACATATTTAGCCTTGAGGAATCATTTATTCTGGGTATTTTGATATGATTATATCGGCAGGCACTGTTTTAGACACCTTATTCTTTAGGGGCTTTCCCTAATCATAGTCAGAGCCTCATTTTCGCGCCGGTATGGCGCACTTGTTTTTGAGGACAGCATGGCATGCAGCTGCATGTGTGTGGAGCTCTGATACATAGAAAAGTCTTTCTGAAGGCATCATTTGGTATCGTATTCCCCTTTGGGCTTGGTTGGGTCTCAGCAAAGCAGATTCCAGGGACTGTAAAGGGGTTAAATATAAAAACGGCTCCGGTTCCGTTATTTTAAGGGTTAAAGCTTCCAAATTTGGTGTGCAATACTTTTAAGGCTTTAAGACACTGTGGTGAAATTTTGGTGAATTTTGAACAATTCCTTCATACTTTTTCGCAATTGCAATAATAAAGTGTGTTTAGTTTAAAATTTAAAGTGACAGTAACGGTTTTATTTTAAAACGTTTTTTGTGCTTTGTTATCAAGTTTATGCCTGTTTAACATGTCTGAACTACCAGATAGATTGTGTTCTGACTGTGGGGAAACCAAGGTTCCTTCTCATTTAACTATATGTATTTTATGTCATAAAAAAAATTTAGTAAAAATGATGCCCAAGATGATTCCTCAAGTGAGGGGAGTAAGCATGGTACTGCATCATCCCCTCCTTCGTCTACACCAGTCTTGCCCATACAGGAGGCCCCTAGTACATCTAGTGCGCCAATACTCCTTACTATGCAACATTTAACGGCTGTAATGGATAATTCTATCAAAAACATTTTAGCCAATATGCCCACTTATCAGCGAAAGCGCGACTGCTCTGTTTTAGAAAATTCTGTAGAGCATGAGAACGCTGATGATATGGTTTCTGAAGGGCCCCTACACCAGTCTGAGGGGGCCAGGGAGGTTTTGTCTGAGGGAGAAATTTCAGATTCAGGAAACATTTCTCAACAAGCTGAACCTGATGTGATTACTTTTAAATTTAAGTTGGAACATCTCCGCGCTCTGCTTAAGGAGGTGTTATCCAATTTGGATGATTGTGATTATCTGGTCATTCCAGAACCACTATGTAAAATGGAAAAGTTCTTAGAGGCCCCGGGGCCCCCCGAAGCTTTTCCTATATCCAAGCGGGTGGCGTACATTGTTAGTAAAGAATGGGACAGGCCCGGTATACCTTTAGTACCTCCCCCCATATTTATAAAATTGTTTTCCTATAGTCGACCCCAGAAAGGACTGATGGCAGACAGTCCCCAAGGTCGAGGGGGGCGGTTTCTACTCTACACAAGCGCGCCACTATACCCATAGAAGATAGTTGTGCTTTCCAAGATCCTATGGATAAAAAATTAGAAGGTCTGCTAAAGATGTTTGTTCAGCAAGGTTCCCTTCTACAACCAATTGCATGCATTGTCCCTGTCACTGCAGCCGCGTGTTTCTAGTTTGATGAGCTAGGAAAGGCGATTATTAGTAATTCTTCTTCTTATGAGGAGATTATGGACAGAATTCGTGCTCTTAAATTGGCTAATTCTTTCACCCTAGACGCCACCTTGCAATTGGCTAGGTTAGCGGCGAAAAAATTCTGGGTTTGCTATTGTGGCGCAGAGCGCTTTGGTTAAAATCTTGGGCAGCGGATGCGTCTTCCAAGAACAAATTGCTTGACATTCCTTTCAAGGGGAAAACACTCTTTGGCCCTGACTTGAAAGAGATTATCTCTGATATCACTGGGGGCAAGGGCCACGCCCTTCCTCAGGATAGGTCTTTTCAAGACCAAAAATAAACCTAAGTTTCGTCCCTTTCGCAGAAACGGATCAGCCCCAAGGGCTACGTCCTCTAAGCAGGAAGGTAATACTTCTCAAGCCAATCCAGCCTGGAGACCTATGCAAGGCTGGAGCAAAGGAAAGCAGGCCAGGAAACCTGCCACTGCTACCAAGACAGCATGAAATGCGGGCCCCCGATCCGGGACCGGATCTGGTGGGGGGCAGACTCTCTCTCTTCGCTCAGGCTTGGGAAAGAGATGTTCTGGATCCTTGGGCGCTAGAAATAGTCTCCCAAGGTTATTCTCTGGAGTTCAAGGGGCTTCCTCCAAGGGGGAGGTTCCACAGGTCTCAGTTGTCTTCAGACCACATAAGAAGACAGGCATTCTTACATTGGGTAGAAGACCTGCTAAAAATGGGAGTGATTCATCCTGTTCCATTAGGAGAACAAGGGATGGGGTTCTACTCCAATCTGTTCATAGTTCCCAAATAAGAGGGAACGTTCAGACCAATCTTAGATCTCAAGATCTTAAACAAGTTTCTCAAGGTTCCATCGTTCAAGATGGAAACCATTCGAACACTTCTTCCTTCCATCCAGGAAGGTCAATTCATGACCAAGGTGGATTTCAAGGATGCGTATCTACATATTCCTATCCACAAGGAACATCATCGGTTCCTAAGGTTTGCATTCCTGGACAAGCATTTCCAGTTCGTGGCATTTTCTTTCGGATTAGCCACTGCTCCTAGGATTTTCTCATAGGTACTAGGGTCCCTTCTGGCGGTGCTAAGACCAAGGGGCATTGCTGTAGTACCTTACTTGGACGACATTCTGATTCGAGCGTCGTCCCTTCCTCAAGTAAAGGCTCACACGGACATTGTCCTGGCCTTTCTCAGATCTCACGGATGGAAAGTGAACGTGGAAAAGAGTTCTCTATCTCCGTCAACGAGGGTTCCCTTCTTGGGAACTATAATAGACTCCTTAGAAATGAGGATTTTTCTGACAGAAGCCAGAAAAACAAAACTTCTAGACTCTTGTCGGATACTTCATTCCGTTCCTCTTCCTTCCATAGCGCAGTGCATGGAAGTGATAGGTTTGATGGTAGCGGCAATGGACATAGTTCCTTTTGTGCGCATTCATCTAAGACCATTACAACTGTTCATGCTCAGTCAGTGGAATGGGGACTATTCAGACTTGTCTCCGAAGATACAAGTAAATCAGAGGACCAGAGACTCATTCCGTTGGTGGCTGTCCCTGGACAACCTGTCACAAGGGATGACCTTCCGCAGACCAGAGTGGGTCATTGTCACGACCGACGCCAGTCTGATGGGCTGGGGCGCGGTCTGGGGATCCCTGAAAGCTCAGGGTCTTTGGTCTCGGGTAGAATCTCTTCTACCGATAAATATTCTGGAACTGAGAGCGATATTCAATGCTCTCAAAGCTTGGCCTCAGCTAGCGAGGGCCAAGTTCATACATCAACCATCAGGGGGGAACAAGGAGTTCCCTAGCGATGGAAGAAGTGACCAAAATCATTCTATGGGCGGAGTCTCACTCCTGCCACCTGTCTGCTATCCACATCCCAGGAGTGGAAAATTGGGAAGCGGATTTTCTGAGTCGTCAGACATTGCATCCGGGGGAGTGGGAACTCCATCCGGAAATCTTTGCCCAAGTCACTCAACCGTGGGGCATTCCAGACATGGATCTGATGGCCTCTCGTCAGAACTTCAGAGTTCCTTACTACGGGTACAGATCCAGGGATCCCAAGGCGGCTCTAGTGGATGCACTAGTAGCACCTTGGACCTTCAAACTAGCTTATGTGTTCCCGCCGTTTCCTCTCATCCCCAGGCTGGTAGCCAGGATCAATCAGGAGAGGGCGTCGGTGATTTTGATAGCTCCTGCGTGGCCACGCAGGACTTGGTATGCAGATCTGGTGAATATGTCATCGGCTCCACCATGGAAGCTACCTTTGAGAGACCTTCTTGTTCTAGGTCCGTTCGACCCACTCCAGCTGACTGCTTGGAGATTGAACGCTTGATCTTATCAAAGCGAGGGTTCTCAGATTCTGTTATTAATACTCTTGTTCAGGCCTGAAAGCCTGTAACCAGAAAAATTACCACATAATTTGGTATATCTGTTGGTGTGAATCTGCAGGATTCCCTTGGGACAAGGTTAAGATTCCTAAGAGTCTATCCTTCCTTCGAGAAGGATTGAAAAAAGGATTATCTGCAAGTTCCTTGATGGGACAGATTTCTGCCTTGTCTGTGTTACTTCACAAAAAGCTGGCAGCTGTGCCGGATGTTCTAGCCTTTGTTCAGGCTCTGGTTAGAATCAAGCCTGTTTACAAAATTTTGACTCCTCCTTGGAGTCTCAACCTAGTTCTTTCAGTTCTTCAGGGGGTTCCGTTTGAACCCTTACATTCCGTTGATATTAAGTTATTATCTTGGAAAGTTTTGTTTTTGGTTGCAATTTCTTCTGCTAGAAGAGTTTCAGAATTATCTGCTCTGCAGTGTTCTTCTCCTTATCTGGTGTTCCATGCAGATAAGGTGGTTTTGCGTACTAAACCTGGTTTTCTTCCAAAAGTTGTTTCTAACAAAAACATTAACCAGGAGATAGTTGTGCCTTCTTTGTGTCCTAATCCAGTTTCAAAGAAGGAACGTTTGTTGCACAACTTGGATGTAGTTCGTGCTCTCAAATTTTACTTAGCAGCTACTAAGGATTTCAGACAAACTTTGTCTTTGTTTGTTGTTTATTCTGGTAAACGGAGAGGTCAAAAAGCAACTTCTACCTCTCTCTCCTTCTGGATTAAAAGCATTATCCGATTGGCTTATGAGACTGCCGGACGGCAGCCTCCTGAAAGAATCACAGCTCACTCCACTAGGGCTGTGGCTTCCACATGGGCCTTCAAGAACGAGGCTTCTGTTGATCAGATATGTAAGGCAGCGACTTGGTCTTCACTGCACACTTTTTCTAAATTTTACAAATTTGATACTTTTGCTTCTTCTGAGGCTATTTTTGGGAGAAAGGTTTTGCAAGCCGTGGTGCCTTCCATTTAGGTGACCTGATTTGCTCCCTCCCTTCATCCGTGTCCTAAAGCTTTGGTATTGGTTCCCACAAGTAAGGATGACGCCGTGGACCGGACACACCTATGTTGGAGAAAACAGAATTTATGTTTACCTGATAAATTACTTTCTCCAACGGTGTGTCCGGTCCACGGCCCGCCCTGGTTTTTTTAATCAGGTCTGATAATTTATTTTCTTTAACTACAGTCACCACGGTAACATATGGTTTCTCCTATGCAAATATTCCTCCTTAACGTCGGTCGAATGACTGGGGTAGGCGGAGCCTAGGAGGGATCATGTGACCAGCTTTGCTGGGCTCTTTGCCATTTCCTGTTGGGGAAGAGAATATCCCACAAGTAAGGATGACGCCGTGGACCGGACACACCGTTGGAGAAAGTAATTTATCAGGTAAACATAAATTCTGTTTTTGCCTCAGGACAAAAAATCTAAAGGTAAATACAGGGCTGCTAATCGTTTTTGTTCCTTTCGTCAGAATAAGGAACAGAAGCCTGACCCTTCCCCTAAAGGAACTGTTTCCGTTTGGAAACCTTCTCCAGTCTGGAATAAATTCAAGCCTTTTAGAAAGTCAAAACCAGCTCCCAAATCCGCATGAAGGTGCGGCCCTCATTCCAGCTCAGCTGGTAGGGGGCAGGTTACGATTTTTCAAAGATATTTGGATCAATTCGATTCGCAATCTTTGGATTCAGAACATTGTTTCTTAAGGGTACAGAATAGGTTTCAAGGTAAGTCCACCTGTGAGAAGATTTTTTCTCTCGCATTCCAGTAAACCCAGTGAAGGCTCAGGCATTTCTGAAATGTGTTTCAGATCTAGAGTTGGCTGGGATAATGGTGCCAGTTCTAGTTCTGGAACGGGGTCTGGGGTTTTACTCAAATCTATTCATTGTACCAAAGAAGGAGAATTCCTTCAGACCAGTTCTGGATATAAAAATATTGAATCGTTATGTAAGGATACCATCATTCAAAATGGTGACTGTAAGGACTATTCTGCCTTTTGTTCAGCAAGGGCATTATATGTCCACAATAGATTTACAGGATGCATATCTTCATATTCCGATTCATCCAGATCACTTTCAGTTTCTGAGATTCTCTTTTCTAGACAAGCATTACCAGTTTGTGGCCCTTCCGTTTGGCCTAGCAACAGCTCCAAGGATCTTTTCAAAGGTTCTCGGTGCCCTTCTTTCTGTAATCAGAGAACAGGGTATTGCGGTATTTCCTTATTTGGACGATATCTTGGTACTTGCTCAGTCTTTACATTCATACGAATCAACTTGTGTCGTTTCTTCAAAGACATGGTTGGAGGATCAATTTACCAAAGAGTTCTTTAATTCCTCAGACAAAGGTAACCTTTTTGGGTTTTCAAATAGATTCAGTGTCCATGACTTTGTCTCTAACAGAAAAGAGAAGTCTGAAGTTGGTTTCAGCTTGTCGAAACCTTCAGTCTCAATCGTTCCCTTCGGTAGTTTTGTGCATGGAAATTCTAGGTCTCATGACTGCTGCATCGGACGCGATCCCCTTTTCTCGTTTTCACATGACCTCTTCGGCTTTGTATGCTGAACCAGTGGTGCAGGGATTATACAAAGATATCACAAATAATATCCTTAAATCCCAATGTTCAATCTTCTCGGACTTGGTGGTTGAATCACCATCGTCTAATTCAAGGGGCCTCTTTTGTTCGTCCAACCTGGAATATAATCTCAACAGATGCGAGTCTTTCAGGTTGGGGAGCTGTATGGGGATCTCTGACAGCGCAGGGGGTTTGGAAATCTCAGGAGGCGAGATTACCAATCAACATTTTGGAACTCCGTGCGATTTTCAGAGTTCTTCAGTTCTGGCCTCTTCTGAAGAGAGAATCGTTTATTTGTTTTCAGACAGACAATGTCACAACCGTGGCGTATGTCAATCATCAAGGTGGGACTCACAGTCCTCAGGCTATGAAAGAAGTATCTCGGATACTTGTATGGGCGGAATCCAGCTCTTGTCTAATTTTTGCGGTTCACATCCCAGGTGTAGACAATTGGGAAGCGGATTATCTCAGTCGCCAGACGTTACATCCGGGCGAATGGTCTCTTCACTCAGAGGTATTTCTTCAGATTGTTCAAATCTGGGGACTTCCAGAAATAGATCTGATGGCCTCTCATCTAAACAAGAAACTTCCCAGGGATCCTCAGGCGGAAGCAGTGGACGCGTTGTCGCTTCCTTGGAATTATCATCCTGCTTATATCTTTCCGCCTCTAGTTCTTCTTCCAAAAGTGATTTCCAAAATTCTAATGGAACGTTTGTTCTGCTGGTGGCTCCATCATGGCCTCACAGGTTTTGGTATGCGGATCTCATTCGGATGGCCAGTTGCCAACCGTGGACACTTCTGTTAAGACCAGACTTTCTATCTCGAGGCCCATTTTTCCATCAGGATCTCAAATCATTAAATTTGAAGGTATGGAAATTGAACGCTTGATTCTTAGTCATAGAGGTTTCTCTGACTCAGTAAATAATACTATGTTACAGGCTTGTAAATCTGTGTCTAGGAAGATTTATTATCGAGTCTGGAAGACTTGCATTTCTTGGTGTTCTTCTCATAAATTCTCCTGGCATTCTTTTAGAATTCCTAGAATTTTACAGTTTCTTCAGGATGGTTTGAATAAAGGTTTGTCTGCAAGTTCTTTGAAAGGACAAATCTCTGCTCTTTCTGTTCTTTTTCACAGAAAGATTGCTAATCTTCCTGATATTCATTGTTTTGTACAGGCTTTGGTTCGTATCAAACCTGTCATTAAGTCAATCTCTCCTCCTTGGAATCTTAATTTGGTTCTGAGGGCTTTACAGGCTCCTCCGTTTGAACCTATGCATTCTCTGGATATTAAATTACTTTCTTGGAAAGTTTTGTTCCTTTTGGCCATCTCTTCTGCTAGAAGAGTTTCTGAGTTATTTGCTCTTTCTTGTGAATCTCCTTTTCTGATTTTTCATCAGGATAAGGCGGTGTTGCAGACTTAATTTCAATTTTTACCTAAGGTTGTGAATTCTAACAACATTAGTAGAGAAATTGTTGTCCCTTCATTGTGTCCTAATCCTAAGAATTCTCTGGAGATCTTTACATTCTTTGGATGTAGTAAGAGCTTTGAAATATTATGTTGAAGCTACTAAAGATTTTAGAAAGACTTCTAGTCTATTTGTTATCTTTTCTGGTTCCAGGAAAGGTCAGAAAGCTTCTGCCATTTTTTTGGCGTCTTGGTTAAAGTCTTTGATTCATCATGCTTATGTCGAGTCGGGTAAGCCCCCGCCTCAAAGGATTACGGCTCATTCTACTAGGTCAGTTTCTACTTCCTGGGCTTTTAGGAATGAAGCTTCTGTTGATCAGATTTGCAAAGCAGCAACTTGGTCTTCTTGGCATACTTTTACTAAATTCTACCAGTTTGATGTTTTCTCTTCTACTTCCTGGGCTTTTAGGAATGAAGCTTCTGTTGATCAGATTTGCAAAGCAGCAACTAGGTCTTCTTTGCATACTTTTACTAAATTCTACCATTTTGATGTTTTCTCTTCTACTTCCTGGGCTTTTAGGAATGAAGCTTCTTTTGATCAGATTTGCAAAGCAGCATTTGGTCTTCTTTGCATACTTTTACTAAATTCTACCAGTTTGATGTTTTCTCTTCTTCTTCCTGGGCTTTTAGGAATGAAGCTTCTGTTGATCAGATTTGCAAAGCAGCAACTTGGTGGTCTTTGCATACTTTTACTAAATTCTACCATTTTGATGTTTTCTCTTCTTCTGAAGCATTTTTTTGTAGAAAAGTACTTCAGGCAGCTGTTTCAGTTTGATTCTTCTGCTTATAATTTCAGTTTTTTTCATTATAAGATTAAAACTTTGATTTGGGTTGTGGATTATTTTTTCAGCGGAATTGGTGGTCTTTATTTTGTCCCTCCCTCTCTAGTGACTCTTACGTGGAAGTTCCACATCTTGGGTAGTCATTATCCCATACGTCACTAGCTCATGGACTCTTGCTAATTACATGAAAGAAAACATAATTTATGTAAGAACTTACCTGATAAATTAATTTCTTTCATATTAGCAAGAGTCCATGAGACCCACCCTTTTTTTGTGGTGGTTATGATTTTTTTTGTATAAAGCACAATTATTCCAATTCCTTATTTTTGATGCTTTCGCTCTTTTCTTATCACCCCACTTCTTGGCTATTCGTTAAACTGAATTGTGGGTGTGGTGAGGGGTGTATTTATAGGCATTTTGAGGTTTGGGAAACTTTGCCCCTCCTGGTAGGAATGTATATCCCATACGTCACTAGCTCATGGACTCTTGCTAATATGAAAGAAATGAATTTATCAGGTAAGTTCTTACATAAATTATGTTTGTGCTCTGGGATTCTGGTATTAACGATTTTTATGTTGCGGTTGATGGAATCTAATGGTGGAAGTCCTAAGAAAAAAAAAAAGAGAAGGTTGTCTCTGGTCGGGGTGTTGTTCCCTCGATATTTATTTTTATTTATTTATAAAATACTTTACTAGGAAGGATACATTGAGATTTCTCTCGTTTTCAAGTATGTCCTGGGTCCACAGAACATTGCATTGATACAATAGGGTACAATAAAATACAAAAACAATATTAATACATAATATATGCAAAATTTAACATAGAACAGGTAGGAAATATATAATCAACCATGACAGGTGCATTTTGTTTTGAGATATGTAGAGAGGGATCTCTTAAAGGATTTTAGTCTTGGGGAAGGTTTGAAAGTGTGCGGGAGGTCGTTCCTGCTTTCTTTTTGTATTGAGGCAAACTAAATAATATGCTGGTACTGGATCGGAGGTTATAGGATTTGGGAACAGCCGTGGAGAGCATTCTGCTCAGGTAGGGTGGGAGCTTCCCAGAAAAGCTCTTAAACACAAGGCTGGAAAGATGGAGGGTGCGTCTGGATTCCAGCGACAGCCAGTTTAGTTCTTTTAGCATGTCACAATGGTGGGTCCGGTAGTTACATTGTAGCACAAAGCGGCAGAATGAGTTATACAATGTATTAAGTTTATTAAGGTGAGTTTGCAATGCAGGAGAAATATTAGGGTGAGATACACACCAGAGTGTATTCACACCCTTAGGGGGCGCCTCCTGTAACTAATCACATATAACATATGTAAAATATTCACAAAACATATAACAATATATCTAATATATTGCCTACAGAAATTATATAAATAACAAGTGTGGAGAAAAAAGTACCACAAAAACAAATGTCCAGTCAATGGTAAGAGAGTGAAGTCCCAATCAGTGCTGTGTCAAAAGAAAATCCAGTAGGCAGCTCTCGGTCTTGGGATGATCTTCCTGGTAGAGGGGTAACTGAAAAAAGAGAGAACACAGAGGCGCCAAACATGGCCTAGTACAGCCAAAAACAAAAATATAAAATCCACACCTGTGACAAATGAATACTCACAAACGAGCTGCACCCTTTGGTGCTAATGGAGCAGACTGGAGCCTCTCAGTGGTCCAGCTCACTGGTACACTTCAGGGGTCAAGCGTGGTCCTGGGTAATGGTTGTTAGCAGATTCCTAGATGGACATAAAATGTGCAAACCATAGCCAAGTACCGTTTGATCAACACAATGGTGAAATGAGCTATCCTACTTACAGAATCCAAAGCACCTGTGGGTGCATAAACAGCAAACTGGAACCAAACAGTCGCCCAGTAGACTGAATCCTCCAGGAAGATATAGGAATTTGCTCAGGTGCCAATAATCATGTTAGCAAAATATAAGGGATATAAAATACTTCATAGAAGAAAGCAAGTGTATGTCTAAAAAATCTCTTTATTAAAAATGTGACGCGTTTCTCAGCTTTAACGAGCTGTTTCCTCAGGCTGAAAATATTTGTAAAACACATTCAGAATACACTTGCTTTATACCAAATCTAAAACTCCTAGATTAGATTTGGTATAAAGCAAGTGTATTCTGAATGTGTTTTACAAATATTTTTAGCCTGAGGAAACAGCTTGTTATAGCTGAGAAACGCGTCGCATTTTTAATAAAGAGATTTTTTAGACATACACTTGCTTTCTTCTATGAAGTATTTTATATCCCTTATATTTTGCTAACATGATTATTGGCACCTGAGCGAATTCCTATATCTTCCTGGAGGATTCAGTCTACTGGGCGACTGTTTGGTTCCAGTTTGCTGTTTATGCACCCACAGGTGCTTTGGATTCTGTAAGTAGGATAGCTCATTTCACCATTGTGTTGATCAAACGGTACTTGGCTATGGTTTGCACATTTTGTGTCCATCTAGGAATCTGCTAACAACCATTACCCAGGACCACGCTTGACCCCTGAAGTGTACCAGTGAGCTGGACCACTGAGAGGCTCCAGTCTGCTCCACTAGCACCAAAGGGTGCAGCTCGTTTGTGAGTATTCATTTGTCACAGGTGTGGATTTTATATTTTTGTTTTTGGCTGTACTAGGCCATGTTTGGCGCCTCTGTGTTCTCTCTTTTTTGAGTTTGCAATGCAGATGCATATATTACATCCCCATAATCCATGATTGTCATCTGCATTTGCTGTACAATCTTTTCATTTACTGTAGGGTGGAGGCAGGATTTATTTATGTCTTCCAGAAGGTTACCAGTTAGTTAGCAGAGGGCAGTTGAACACCTGAGTGTAAAAGTCTGTATTGCTTGTAGTTCTAATGCAGGATATATTTTAAAATCAAGCTGAGGGAGAGAGATATATTAGGGTCATGATGGGCCTACAACAAAGTTTTAAGGAATGGGGAGGGTGCATTTATGGACATTCAGTCAAGCAAAAACAAAAGATAAAAAAATTACAGAGAGATCAATGTGGGGAAATAAAACCATTAAAGGGACAGTCTAGGCCAAAATAAACTTTCATGATTCAGATAAAGCATGTAATTTTAAACAATTTTCCAATTTACTTTTATCACCAATTTTGCTTTGTTCTCTTGGTATTCTTAGTTGAAAGCTTTAACCTAGGAGGTTCATATGCTAATTTCTTAGACCTTGAAGCCCACCTCTTTTCAGATTGCATTTCAACAGTTTTTCACCACTAGAGGGTGTTAGTTCACGTATTTCATATAGATAACACTGTGCTCGTGCACGTGAAGTTATCTGGGAGCAGGCACTGATTGGCTAGACTGCAAGTCTGTCAAAAGAACTGAAAAAAGGGGCAGTTTGCAGAGGCTTAGATACAAGACAATCACAAAGGTTAAAAGTATATTATTATAACTGTGTTGGTTATGCAAAACTGGGGAATGGGTAATAAAGGGATTATCTATCTTTTAAAACAATAACAATTCTGGTGTAGACTGTCCCTTTAAATAACAAGACAGATATATAGGCCTGGGCTGCTTAAACGAACTTTTAACATAATGGACAGACAAAAAGTTGATAAAATATGCAATGTGCTAGAGAGATGCAAATTATGACTAGCACCGCCTGTAGTTACAAAGTCATGGTAATATATACATTTAAAATAAGAAAATAAAAATAACCACTAAATATAAAAACACATACAATAAAAATAAGAGTAGGTAAATATAATGAAGTAACTGTCTTCCAGAAGGCTACCTGTTAGTGTAAGGGTTTTTTCCCCTCTTGTGTTTGCCATGTGCTGCTGGCAGCCATTTTACTCACCTCTCTTCCTGACTGTGGTGCATTGTGGGGGATGCTGCTCATTTCTTTCATGTAATTGGCAAGAGTCCATGAGCTAGTGACATATGGGATATACAATCCTACCAGGAGGGGCAAAGTTTCCCAAACCTCAAAATGCCTATAAATACACCCCTCACCACACCCACAATTCAGTTTTACAAACTTTGCCTCCTATGGAGGTGGTGAAGTAAGTTTGTGCTAAGATTTCTACGTTGATATGCGCTTCTCAGCATTGTTGAAGCCCGATTCCTCTCAGAGTACAGCGAATATCAGAGGGACGTGAAGGGAGTATCGCCTATTGAATACGATGATTTCCCTAACGGGGGTCTTTCATGGGTTCTCTGTTATCGGTCGTAGAGATTCATCTCCTACCTCCCTTTTCAGATCGACAATATACTCTCAAATTTACCATTACCTCTACTAAAGAACTGTTTTAGTACTGGTTTGGCTATCTGCTATTTGTGGATGGGTGTCTTTTGGTAAGTATGTTTTTATTACTTAAGACACTCTCAGCTATGGTTTGGCACTTTATGCAAATTATATAAAGTTATAAATATATGTATTGTACTTATATTTGCCATGAGTCAGGTTCATGTATTTCCTTCTGCAGACTGTCAGTTTCATATTTGGGAATATAAACACTTTAAGAAATTTGTTTCTTACCTGGGGTTTAGTCTTTTTTCAATTTTGACTACTTTTGCATTTGCGGGTATTAGGCCCGCGGGTGCGTCAAATGTTAGACTTTATTTCGTAATTTTTGGCGCAAACTTTTTTGGCGCGGGAAATTACGTTTTTTGACGCAACTTTGTCATTTCCGGCGTCATACGTAACGTCGAGACCTTTCACACGGCGGCGTCATTAGTGACGCAAGTGTGTCATTTCCGGTCGATTTTGTCGCCAAAAAAGTTTACGTTACGTTGTGCGTCATACTTGGCGCCAATTTTTTTCATTATTTCAATACCCCATTCATGTTTGCCTCCTGCTTTCTTCTATCAAGAGGCCTATGCATTTGCATTTTTTCCCATTCCTGAAACTGTCATTTAAGGAAATGGGTAATTTTGCTTTATATGTTGTTTTTTCTTTTACATTGAGCAAGATGTCCCAATCCGATCCTGTCTCTGAAGTTTCTGCTTGAACATTGCTGCCTGACGTCGGTTCTACCAAAGCTAAGTGCATTTGTTGCAAAATTGTAGAAATTATTCCACCGAATGTCATTTGTAATAGTTGTCATGATAAACTTTTACATGCAGATAGTGTTTCTATCAGTAATAGTACATTGCCAGTTGCAGTTCCTTCAACTTCTAATGTGCATGATATACCTGTAAATTTCAAAGAATTTGTTTCTGAATCTATTATGAAGGCTTTGTCTGCATTTCCACCTTCTAATAAACGTAAAAGGTCTTTTAAAACTTCTCATTTAGCTGATGAAATTTCAAATGACCAACAACATAATAATTCATCCTCTTCTGATGATGATCTATCTGAAACAGAAGATCCTTCCTCAGATATTGACACTGACAAATCTACTTATTTATTTAAAATAGAGTATATGCGTTCTTTATTAAAAGAAGTGTTAATTACTTTGGATATTGAGGTAACCAGTCCTATTGACGTTCAGTCTAATAAACGTTTAAATGCTGTTTTTAAACCTCCTGTGGTTTCCCCAGGTGTTTTTCCCATTCCTGAGGCTATTTCTGATATGATTTCTAGGGAATGGAATAAGCCAGGTACTTCCTTTGTTCCTTCTTCAAGGTTTAAGAGATTGTATCCTTTACCAGCAAAATCTATAGAGTTTTGGGAAAAGATCCCCAAAGTTGATGGGGCTATTTCTACTCTTGCTAAACGTACCACTATTCCTATGGAAGATAGCACTTCCTTTAAGGATCCTTTAGATAGGAAGCTTGAATCTTATCTAAGGAAGGCCTATTTATATTCAGGTCATCTTCTCAGACCTGCTATTTCTTTGGGTGATGTTGCGGCCGCATCAACTTTCTGGTTTGAAAATTTAGCGCAACATGAATTGGATTCTGACATATCTAGCATTGTTAGCTTACTGCAACATGCTAATCATTTTATTTGTGATGCCATTTTTGATATTATCAAAATTGATGTTAGATCCATGTCTTTAGCTGTATTAGCTAGAAGAGCTTTGTGGCTTAAATCTTGGAATGCTGATATGACATCATAATCTAGATTACTATCTTTCTTTCCAAGGTAATTTATTTAGTTCTCAGTTGGATTCTATTATTTCAACTATCACTGGAGGAAAAGGAGTTTTTTGCCTCAGGATAAAAAACCTAAGGGTAAATCTAAGGCTTCTAACAGTTTTCGTTCCTTTCGTCAGAATAAGGAACAAAAACTCAATCCTCCTTCCAAGGAATCTGCTTCCAGTTGGAAGCCTTCCTCAAATTGGAATAAATCCAAGCCATTTAGGAAACCAAAGTCTGCTCCTAAATCCGCATGAAGGTGCGGCCCTCATTCCAGCTCAGCTGGTAGGGGCAGATTAAGGTTTTTCAAGGATTTTTGGATAAAATCTGTCCAAAATCATTGGATTCAGAGCATTGTCTCTCAAGGCTATCGAATAGGATTCAAAGTAAGACCTCCTGTGAGAAGATTTTTTCTCACACATTCCTGTAAATCCAGTCAAAGCTCAGGCTTTTCTGAAGTGTGTTTCAGATCTGGAGTCTTCAGGGGTAATCATGCCAGTTCCTCTTCAGGAACAAGGTTTGGGGTTTTATTCAAACCTATTCATTGTACCAAAGAAAGAAAATTTGTTCAGACCAGTTCTGGATCTGAAAATTTAGAATCGTTATGTAAGAGTACCAACTTTCAAGATGGTGACTATAAGGACTATTCTGCCTTTTGTTCAGCAAGGACATTATATGTCCACAATAGACTTGCAGGATGCATACCTTCAGATTCATCCAGAACACTATCAGTTTCTGAGATTCTCTTTTCTAGACAAGCATTACCAATTTGTTGCTCTTCCATTTGGCCTAGCAACAGCTCCAAGAATCTTTTCAAAGGTTCTGGGTGCCCTACTATCTGTAATCAGAGAACAGGGTATTGCGGTGTTTCCTTATTTGGACGATATCTTGGTACTAGCTCAGACTTTACATACTGCAGAATCTCACACGAATCAACTAGTGTTGTTTCTTCGGAAACGTGGTTGGAGGATCAATTTACCAAAAAGTTTCTTGATTCCTCAGACAAGGGTCACCTTTTTAGGTTTCCAGATAGATTCAGTGTCCATGACTCTTTCTCTAACAGACAAGAGACGTTTAAAATTGGTTGCAGCCTGCCGGCTCCTTCAGTCTCAGTCATTCCCTTCAGTGGCTATGTGCATGGAAGTTTTAGGTCTCATGACTGCAGCATCGGACGCAATCCCTTTTGCTCGTTTTCACATGAGACCTCTACAGCTTTGTATGCTGAATCAATGGTGCAGGGATTATACAAAGATATCACAATTAATAATCTTGAATCCCAATGTACGACACTCTCTGACATGGTGGATAGATCACCATCGTTTGGTTCAAGGGGCTTCTTTTGTTTGCCCAACCTGGACTGTGATCACAACAGATGCGAGTCTTTCAGGTTGGGGAGCTGTTTGGGGGTCTCTGACAGCAAAAGGGGTTTGGAAATCTCAAGAGGCGAGATTACCAATAAATATTTTAGAACTCCGTGCAATTCTCAGGGCTCTTTAGTTCTGGCCTCTACTAAAGAGAGAACCGTTCATTAGTTTTCAGACAGACAATATCACAACTGTGGCTTATGTCAATCATCAGGGTGGGAATCACAGTCCCCAAGCTATGAAAGAAGTATCTTGGATACTTGCTTGGGCGGAATCCAGCTCCTGTCTAATCTCTGCGGTACATATCCCAGGTGTAGACAATTGGGAGGCGGATTATCTCAGCCGCCAGACTTTACATCCAGGGGAGTGGTCTCTCTATCCAGATGTGTTTTCTCAGATTGTTCAGATGTGGGGGCTTCCAGAGATAGATCTCATGGCCTCTCATCTAAACAAGAAACTTCCCAGATACCTGTCCAGGTCCAGGGATGTTCAGGCGGAAGCAGTAGATGCGCTGACACTTCCTTGGTGTTATCAACCTGCTTACATCTTCCCGCCTCTAGTTCTTCTTCCAAGAGTGATTTCCAAAATCATCATGGAACAGTCTTTTGTGTTGCTGGTGGCTCCAGCATGGCCACACAGGTTTTGCTATGCGGATCTGGTTCGGATGTCCAGTTGCCCGCCTTGGCCACTTCCATTACGGCCGGACCTTCTATCTCAAGGTCCGTTTTTCCATCAGGATCTCAAATCATTAAATTTGAAGGTATGGAAATTGAACGCTTAGTTCTAAGTCATAGAGGTTTCTCTGATTCAGTGATTAATACTATGTTACAAGCTCGTAAATCTGTCTCTAGGAAGATTTATTATAGAGTTTGTAAGGCTTACATTTCATGGTGTTCTTCTCATAAATTCTCCTGGCATTCTTTTAGAATTCCTAGAATTTTGCAGTCTCTTCAGGATGGTCTGGATAAGGGTTTGTCTGAAAGTTCCTTGAAAGGACAAATCTCCGCTCTTTCTGTTTCATTTCACAGAAAAATTGCTATACTTCCTGATATAGACTGTTTTGTACAGGCTTTAGTTCGTATAAAGCCTGTCATTAAGTCAATTTCTCCTCCTTGGAGTCTTAATTTGGTTCTGAGGGCTTTACAGGCTCCTCCATTTGAACCTATGCATTCTTTGGACATTAAACTACTTTCCTGGAAAGTGTTGTTCCTTTTGGCTATTTCTTCTGCTAGAAGAGTTTCTGAGCTATCTGCTCTTTCTTGTGAGTCTCCTTTTCTGATTTTTCATCAGGATAAGGCAGTTTTGTGGACTTCTTTTCAATTTTTACCTAAGGTTGTGAATTCTAACAACATTAGTAGAGAAAGTGTTGTCCCTTCTTTATGTCCTAATCCTAAGAATTCTTTGGAGAGATCCTTACATTCTTTGGATGTGGTAAGAGCTTTGAAATATTATGTGGAAGCTACTAAAAATTTCAGGACTAAACTTCTAGTCTATTTTTTTCTGGTCCTAGGAAAGGTCAGAAAGCTTTTGCTGTTTCCTTGGCTTCTTGGTTGAAACTTTTGATTCATCAAGCTTATTTGGAGTCGGGTCAAACCCCGCCTCAGAGAATTACAGCTCATTCTACTAGATCAGTCTCTACTTCATGGGCTTTTAAGAATGAAGCTTCAGTTGATCAGATTTGCAAAGCAGCCACTTGGTCCTCTTTGCATACATTTACTAAATTCTACCATTTTGATGTATTTGCTTCTTCGGAAGCAGTTTTTGGTAGAAAAGTTCTTCAGGCAGCTGTTTCAGTTTGATTCTTCTGCTTTTGATTTGTTTTTTTCTTTTCAAAGTGAAAATAACTTATTTTTTGGGTTGTGGATTATTTTTCAGCGTAATATGGCTGTTTTTATTTTATTCCCTCCCTCTCTAGTGACTCTTGAGTGGAAGACTCCACATCTTGGGTATTGATATCCCATATGTCACTAGCTCATGGACTCTTGCCAATTACATGAAAGAAAACATAATTTATGTAAGAACTTACCTGATAAATTCATTTCTTTCATATTGGCAAGAGTCCATGAGGCCCACCCTTTTTATGGTGGTTATGATTTTTTGTATAAAGCACAATTATTTCCAAATTTCCTTTGTTGATGCTTTCTACTCCTTTCTTTATCACCCCACTGCTTGGCTATTCGTTAAACTGAATTGTGGGTGTGGTGAGGGGTGTATTTATAGGCATTTTGAGGTTTGGGAAACTTTGCCCCTCCTGGTAGGATTGTATATCCCATATGTCACTAGCTCATGGACTCTTGCCAATATGAAATAAATGAATTTATCAGGTAAGTTCTTACATAAATTATGTTTTCTTTCATGTAATTAGCAAGAGTCCATGAGCTAGTGACGTATGGGATATACATTCCTACCAGGAGGGGCAAAGTTTCCCAAACCTCAAAATACCTATAAATACACCCCTCACCACACCCACAAATCAGTTTTACAAACTTTGCCTCCTATGGAGGTGGTGAAGTAAGTTTGTGCTAGATTCTACGTTGATATGCGCTCTGCAGTAGGTTGGAGCCCGGTTTTCCTCTCAGCGTGCAGTGAATGTCAGGGATGTGAGGAGAGTATTGCCTATTTGAATTCAATGATCTCCTTCTACGGGGTCTATTTCATAGGTTCTCTGTTATCGGTCGCAGAGATTCATCTCTTACCTCCCTT
>NW_026510889.1:55248-59426 GCF_027579735.1 Bombina bombina
ATGCAAGAGGTTGCAATATAAACCCTTGTTGAACAAACATTTTCTTAAGGTAACCCTCTAATTTTTTATCCATTGGATCTGAAAAAGCACAGCTATCCTCCACTGGGATAGTGGTACGCTTAGCTAAAGTAGAAACTGCTCCCTCCACCTTAGGGACCATTTGCCATAAGTCCCGTGTGGCGGTGTCTATTGGAAACATTTTTCTGAATATAGGAGGGGGTGAGAAAGGCACACCGGGGTCTATCCCACTCCTTAGTAACAATGTCAGTAAGTCTCTTAGGTATAGGAAAAAACGTCAGGTACCAGCAAAATATTTATCCAACCTACACATTTTTTCTGGGATTGCAAACGTTGTGTTACAATCATTCAGAGCCGCTAATACCTCCCCTAGTAACACACGGAGGTTCTCAAGCTTAAATTTAAAATTTGAAATGTCTGAGTCCAGTTTATTGGATCAGAACCGTCACCCACAGAATGAAGCTCTCCGTCTTCACGTTTCTGCAAACTGTGACGCAGTATCAGACATGGGCCCTTGCATTATCAGCGCACTCTGGTTCTCATCCCAGAGTGATCACGTTTTACCTCTTAGTTCTGGTAGTTTAGCCAAAACTTCAGTCATAACAGTAGCCATATCTTGTAATGTGATTTGTAATGGCCGCCCAGATGCACTCGGCGCTACAATATCACGCACCTCCTGAGCGGGAGATGCAGGTACTGACACGTGAGGCGAGTTAGTCGGCATAACTCTCCCCTCGTTCTTTGGTGAAATATGTTCAATTTGTACAGATTGACTATTTTTTAAAGTAGCATCAATACATTTAGTACATAAATTTCTATTGGGCTCCACTTTGGCATTAACACATATAGCACAGAGATATTCCTCTGAATCAGACATGTTTAACACACTAGCAAATAAAAAGCAACTTGGAAATACTTTTCAAAGTAATTTACAAATAATATGAAAACGAACTGTGCCTTTAAGAAGCACAGAAAATATTATAACAGATAAAATAATTAAGTTATAGCATCAATCTTTGTCAGAATATACAGTTTTAGCAAAGGATTGTTCCCCTCAGCAAATGATAACTAACCCAGGCAGCAGAAAAAAATACACAAATAAACGTTTTTTATATCACAGTCAATACAATCAGCACAGCTCTGCTGTAATGATTACTTCCCTCAAAAAAGACTCTTGAGATCCCTGAACTCTGTAGAGATGAACTGGATCATGCAGGAAGAAAATGAACCTCTGACTGAGTTTTTCTGATGCATAGTAAAAGCGCCAAAAATGGCCCCTCCCCCACACACATAACAGTGAGAGGGATCAGTGAACTGCTCTAATTTAAATCAAAACTATTGCCAAGTGGAAAAAAAAGTGCCCAAAACATTTTTTCACCCAGTACCTCAGAGAAAAAAAACGTTTTTACATGCCAGCAAAAAAACGTTTTACCTCAATAATTGTCATTTAAAACCTATTGCAAGTCCCTGCCAAAATAGGGTTAAGTCTATGTATACAGTTTAAAAAAGCCAGAGAAGTACCATTCCCAGAAAACTGAAGTGTAAAATATACATACATGACAGCCTGATATCAGCTACAATCTACTGCATTCAAGGCTGAGTTTACATTATAACGGTATGGCAGGATTTTCTCATCAATTCCATGTCAGAAAATAATAAACTGCTACATACCTCTTTGCAGATTAATCTGCCTGCTGGTCCCCTGATCTGAAGTTTTACCTCTCCTCAGATGGCCGAGAAACAGCAATATGATCTTAACTACTCCGGCTAAAATCATAGAAAAACTCAGGTAGATTCTTCTTCAAATTCTACCAGAGAAGGATAACACACTCCGGTGCTATTATAAAATAACAAACTTTTGATTGAAGATATAAAAACTAAATATATCACCATAGTCCTCTCACACAGTCCTATCTAGTCGTTGGGTTGCAAGAGAATGACTGGAGGTGACGTAGAGGGGAGGAGCTATATAGCAACTCTGCTGGGTGAATCCTCTTGCACTTCCTGTAGGGGAGCAGTTAATATCCCACAAGTAATGATGACCCGTGGACTGATCACACTTAACAGAAGAAATAGAGATAGTGGACACTAACGAATTTGTTTAACTATTATTATATTTATGCACATAAAATGTCCAAATATTTTGCAACATACAATATAACGCTAATTTAAAAAAAAAAAAGATAAAAATCCCCTAGACCCATATCTTTGCTGTACACAGACTTTAAGTTACTAACACATATTATTGCTAATAGATTGAAGTCGTGTCTTGGGCATGTTATACATGCAGATCAATCTGGTTTCATGACCGGAAGATCCTCTATTAAAAATATGCGTAAAGTTACACTTGTTCTTGAATATTACAGGGATGTGTTAGATGGCAATGTTCAGATTAAACAAGATTTGGCATTGATGTGGATGCCTAAAAAGCATTTGATTCAATAATATGGGACCATTTATACACATCCTTAGAAAAGTTTTGATTTACCGGACATTTTATTCAGTTTATTAGTATAATATAATATACGTTTATCCAAGTTCGTCTATACCGATTAATGATAGCCAGACAGATAACTTTACATTGAATGGTGGCATTAGGCAGGGTTGTCCACACTCGCCCTTATTGTTTAACATTTCTATAGAAGCCCTGGCTATTATGCTAAGGGAAGAGCTGAAAGGTATACGTTTAGGAGATTGTAATATAGCCCTACTACTATATGCAGATGATTTGTTGCTTTTTGTAGAAAATACCAAAAAGAACATACCCAAGACCCTAAATATTCTGAAGACATTTGGTTCTGTCTCAGGATACCAAGTCAATACTAGTAAATTGGAAATCTTATGGATCCACAAAAATAGGAATAGTATTAAGGAGTGTGTATTTAAAGAAACATTATCCATTAAATATTTAGGCATACACGTGGACCCAAAACAAGGGTATAGGCTGAATTTTACACCTTTTTTTGTTAGAAAAGCTGCTCTGAAGTTCGAGAGATGGAAAACTTTCCCTATCTCCCTCTCAGCTAAGGTCATGATCATTAAAACTATCCTATTTCCACAACTAATGTATATTATACAGAATGTCCCATTCATACATAATCAAGACATTACATTTTTTTTATAAAGAGAGTGTGCTATATTTGTATGGGGTAAGAGGAGACATATGTTGTCCATAGCAAAATGAACATACAATTTAGAAGACTGTGGACTAGCCCTTCCTGACATTAAAAAATACAATATAGCAGTGTTAGCTCGGTTTGCTGTGGATTGGATAACAGAAGTTAATTATCTCACATCACTATCAATAGGAGTCATGTCTCCTTTTTTTTTTTTTTTTTAAAGGCTATACTGCATTGTTCAGCCCTGCAACTTCCAAAAGGCATTAAAAATAAACAATAAATAGTGTGGCTGGTGAATGGCAAAAACTTAATATAGGGGGGGCGGAGCTAACACTGGAGCTGAGCGGTCGCATCTCAAGGTGGCTCCGGCTGCACTATATACAAAATACTAATTTAGCGACCGCTCTAGCTCCCTTATTCCAATAACAGCTGGAATTAGCAAAGACAGAGGCATCAGAGATTTAAAATCCAATGGTGATATATCTCTTGGATGTAACCCTATCCCACCCATGTTGGTTTTGCAGATCAGAGTGCTAAGCAGCGGCCATTTTCCTTTTACCTACGCAGCAAAAAATTAGCGGGGAAAAACTGACTTTTTGAACTACATTATTTCTATGGCGACAGCTGCAGTGAAAAGCAATATGGAACCAGCGGTATATATACTCAGAGAACTTGGTAATCTCCTGGCCGGTTATCAGGCTGTATGTTTCACACACGCTCAAGATGGCAGTTCAAGCGGTCGCTACGGATTCTACCACCTTGCACCATGTCTCCACAGTAGTTTGTGAAATGGATGGCGCCTTGGGGCCCCGGCAGCCATCATCCACCTGCACGATCCATGGAGAAACATGTTAGTGAGCCCCGTGAACGCTGCTTTTCCAGCTGATCAGCCGGCTGATGTGTGGACTCAGGATGAGGCGGTGAGCATGTCTCCCCCCTGTCATGTAAATAGAACCATCGAGGCAGCGGTCTGTACCGTTCCTGCAACTGTCCAGATACCTCCTGTGCTTAGGGCTGGGAAATACCTTTACTCACTAACAT
>NW_026510889.1:59522-94522 GCF_027579735.1 Bombina bombina
AGGTATCCCTCCCTCTCTAGTGACTCTTGCGTGGAAGATCCACATCTTGGGTAGTCATTATCCCATACGTCACTAGCTCATGGACTCTTGCTAATTACATGAAAGAAAACATAATTTATGTAAGAACTTACCTGATAAATTCATTTATTTCATATTAGCAAGAGTCCATGAGGCCCACCCTTTTTTTGTGGTGGTTATGATTTTTTTGTATAAAGCACAATTATTCCAATTCCTTATATTTATGCTTCACACTTTTTTCTTATCACCCCACTTCTTGGCTATTCGTTAAACTGATTTGTGGGTGTGGTGAGGGGTGTATTTATAGGCATTTTGAGGTTTGGGAAACTTTGCCCCTCCTGGTAGGAATGTATATCCCATAAGTCACTAGCTCATGGACTCTTGCTAATATGAAAGAAATGAATTTATCAGGTAAGTTCTTACATAAATTGTTATCCTGCACTTCCTTTTATGGCCAGACTGGTGTGCATCATCCATGTGAGACAGGATGCAGTCTCAGAATTGTGATGTCATCACTCATTATTTAAAGGGCCTCTGTTCAGTATGCTTTGCCTTTGCGTTGTCTCAGACCTGTTTGTAAGAGTTCCTGTGTATTACCTGGCTGCCTGACGTCCTTCCTGATCCCTGGCTTGTTCCTGACTCTGCTGTTTTCCTTGTTCCTGATTCCGTCTCGTCTGACTATTCGCTTTGGCTCCTGACTTGGCTCGTCTGACTACCAGCTCTGGTTTTGACTCCTGGCTTATTTGACTTGTGGACTTTTTTATTATTTTTTGCTATTAATAAAGGTGTGATTATTTTTGCACTTCTCATCTGTCTGATTCCTGGCACCCTGACATTACGCAAAGGCCATGAATCCTGATGCTGCTAATTATCCACCTTTACCTGCCATCATTTCCAGAATGGATGTACAGGATCACCTCTTGGATCAATTTGCACTAGCCCTTCAAACCCTGCTGACTCGCACTGCACATTTGGACGAAAGTGTCCCGCAAGTTATGGCTGCTACTGTTTCCGCTGCTGCACCTATGCCTACCAGGAGCATGTCCGGTTCTGCACCTCTACTTCAGCGATATAGAGGCGATCCTTTTCAGTGCAGAGGGTTTTTGAACCAGGTGGACATTTACTTTGAGATGCTTCCTCAGGCGTTTCCCTCTGACAGAGCTAAGGTGGGATTTCTCATCTCGTTACTCTTTGACACAGCGCTTGCCTGAGCTAATCCGTTCACAATCTTTGGATTCAGAACATTGTTTCAGAAGGGTACAGAATTGGCTTCAAGATAAGGCCTCCTGCAAAGAGATTTTTTCTTTCCCGTGTCCCAGTAAACCCAGCGAAGGCTCAAGCATTTCTGAAATGTGTTTCAGATCTAGAGTTGGCTGGAGTAATTATGCCAGTTCCAGTTCTGGAACAGGGACTGGTTTTTTTTTCAAATCTCTTCATTGTACCAAAGAAGGAGAATTCCTTCAGACCAGCTCTGGATCTAAAAATATTGAATCGTTATGTATGGATACCAACATTCAAATTGGTAACTGTAAGGACTATCCTGCCTTTTGTTCAGCAAGGGCATTATATGTCCACCATAGATTTACAGGATGCATATCTACATATTCCGATTCATCCAGATCACTATCAGTTTCTGAGATTCTCTTTCCTAGACAAGCATTACCAGTTTGTGGCTCTGCTGTTTGGACTAGCTACAGCTCCATGAATTTTTACAAAGGTTCTCGGTGCCCTTCTGTCTGTAATCAGAGAACAGGGTATTGTGGTATTTCCTTATTTGGACGATATCTTGGTACTTGCTCAGTCTTCACATTTAGCAGAATCTCTTTCGAATCGACTTGTGTTGTTTCTTCAAGATCATGGTTGGAGGATCAATTTACCAAAAAGTTCATTGATTCCTCAGACACGGGTAACCTTTTTAGGTTTCCAGATAGATTCAGTGTCCATGACTCTATCTTTGACAGACAACAGACGTCTAAAATTGATATCAGCTTGTCGAAACCTTCAGTCACAATCATTCCCTTCGGTAGCCTTATGCATGGAAATTCTAGGTCTTATGACTGCTGCATCGGACGCGATCCCCTTTGCTCGTTTTCACATGCAACCTCTTCAGCTCTGTATGCTGAACCAGTGGTGCAGGGATTACACAAAGATATCTCAATTAATATCTTTAAAACCGATTGTACGACACTCTCTGACGTGGTGGACAGATCACCATCGTTTAGTTCAGGGGGCTTCTTTTGTTCTTCCGACCTGGACTGTAATTTCAACAGATGCAAGTCTTACAGGTTGGGGAGCTGTGTGGGGGTCTCTGACGGCACAAGGGGTTTGGGAATCTCAGGAGGTGAGATTACCGATCAATATTTTGGAACTCCGTGCAATTTTCAGACCTCTTCAGTCTTGGCCTCTTCTAAAGAGAGAATCGTTCATTTGTTTTCAGACAGACAATGTCACAACTGTGGCATACATCAATCATCAAGGAGGGACTCAGTCCTCTGGCTATGAAAGAAGTATCTCGAATTCTGGTTTGGGCGGAATCCAGCTCCTGTCTAGTTTCTGCGGTTCATATCCCAGGTATAGACAATTGGGAAGCGGATTATCTCAGTCGCCAAACGTTACATCCGGGCGAATGGTCTCTTCACCCAGAGGTATTTCTTCAGATTGTTAAAATGTGGGGACTTCCAGAAATAGATCTGATGGCCTCTCATCTAAACTAGAAACTTCCCAGGTATCTGTCCAGATCCAGGGATCCTCGAGCGGAAGCAGTGGATGCATTGTCACTTCCTTGGAAGTATCATCCTGCCTATATCTTTCCGCCTCTAGTTCTTCTTCCAAGAGTAATCTCCAAGATTCTGAAGGAATGCTCGTTTGTTCTGCCGGAAGCTCCAGCATGGCCTCACAGGTTTTGGTATGCAGATCTTGTCTGGATGGCCTCTTGCCAACCGTGGACTCTTCCGTTAAGGCCAGACCTTCTGTCGCAAGGTCCTTTTTTCCATCAGGATCTCAAATCCTTAAATTTAAAGGTATGGAGATTGAACGCTTGATTCTTAGTCAAAGAGGTTTCTCTGACTCTGTGATTAATACTATGTTACAGGCTCGTAAATCTGTATCTAGGGAGATATATTATAGAGTCTGGAAGACTTATATTTCTTGGTGTCTTTATCATCATTTTTCCTGGCATTCTTTTAGAATTCCGAGAATTTTACAGTTTCTTCAGGATGGTTTGGATAAAGGTTTGTCTGCAAGTTCCTTGAAAGGACAAATCTCTGCTCTTTCTGTTCTTTTTCACTGAAAGATTGCTAATCTTCCTGATATTCATTGTTTTGTACAAGCTTTGGTTCGTATAAAACTTGTCATTAAGTCAATTTCTCCTCCTTGGAGAAAACCTCCGTTTGAACCTATGCATTCATTGGACATTAAATTACTTTCTTGGAAAGTTTTGTTCCTTTTGGCCATCTCTTCTGCCAGAAGAGTTTCTGAATTATCTGCTCTTTCTTGTGAGTCTCCTTTTCTGATTTTTCACCAGGATAAGGCGGTATTGCGAACTTCTTTTCAATTTTTACCTAAGGTTGTGAATTCCAACAACATTAGTAGAGAAATTGTGGTTCCTTCATTATGTCCTAATCCTAAGAATTCTAAGGAGAAATCATTGCATTCTTTGGATGTAGTTAGAGCTTTGAAATATTATGTTGAAGATACTAAGAATTTCCGAAAGACTTCTAGTCTATTTGTTATCTTTTCCGGTTCTAGGAAAGGTCAGAAGTCCTCTGCCATTTCTTTGGCATCTTGGTTGAAATCTTTAATTCATCATGCTTATGTCGAGTCGGGTAAAACTCCGCCTCAAAGGATTACAGCTCATTCTACTAGGTCAGTTTCTACTTCCTGGGCGTTTAGGAATGAAGCTTCGGTTGATCAGATTTGCAAAGCAGCAACTTGGTCTTTGCTTACTTTTACTAAATTCTACCATTTTGATGTGTTTTCTTCTTCTGAAGCTGTCTTTGGTAGAAAAGTACTTCAGGCAGCTGTTTCAGTTTGAATCTTCTGCTTATATTTTCAGTTTTTTTCTTTATAAGATTTAAACTTTATTTTTGGGTGTGGATTTTTTTCAGCGGAATTGGCTGTCTTTATTTTATCCCTCCCTCTCTAGTGACTCTTGCGTGGAAGATCCACATCTTGGGTAGTCATTATCCCATACGTCACTAGCTCATGGACTCTTGCTAATTACATGAAAGAAAACATAATTTATGTAAGAACTTACCTGATAAATTCATTTCTTTCATATTAGCAAGAGTCTATGAGGCCCACCTTTTTTTTGTGGTGGTTATGATTTTTTTGTATAAAGCACAATTATTCCAATTCCTTATATTTATGCTTTGCACTTTTTTCTTATCACCCCACTTCTTGGCTATTCGTTAAACTGATTTGTGGGTGTGGTGAGGGGTGTATTTATAGGCATTTTGAGGTTTGGGAAACTTTGCCCCTCCTGGTAGGAATGTATATCCCATACGTCACTAGCTCATGGACTCTTGCTAATATGAAAGAAATGAATTTATCAGGTAAGTTCTTACATAAATTATGTTTTCCTGCACTTCCTTTTATGGCCAGACTGGTGTGCATCATCCATGTGAGACAGGATGCAGTCTCAGAATTGTGATGTCATCACTCATTATTTAAAGGGCCTCTGTTCAGTATGCTTTGCCTTTGCGTTGTCTCAGACCTGTTTGTAAGAGTTCCTGTGTATTACCTGGCTGCCTGACGTCCTTCCTGATCCCTGGCTTGTTCCTGACTCTGCTGTTTTCCTTGTTCCTGATTCCGTCTCGTCTGACTATTCGCTTTGGCTCCTGACTTGGCTCGTCTGACTACCAGCTCTGGTTTTGACTCCTGGCTTATTTGACTTGTGGAATTTTTTATTATTTTTTGCTATTAATAAAGGTGTGATTATTTTTGCACTTCTTGTCTGTCTGATTCCTGGCACCCTGACATTACGCAAAGGCCATGAATCCTGATGCTGCTAATTATCCACCTTTACCTGCCATCATTTCCAGAATGGATGTACAGGATCACCTCTTGGATCAATTTGCACTAGCCCTTCAAACCCTGCTGACTCGCACTGCACATTTGGACCAAAGTGTCCCGCAAGTTATGGCTGCTACTGTTTCTGCTGCTGCACCTATGCCTACCAGGAGCATGTCCGGTTCTGCACCTCTACTTCAGAGATATAGAGGCGATCCTTTTCAGTGCAGAGGGTTTTTGAACCAGGTGGGCATTTACTTTGAGATGCTTCCTCAGGCGTTTCCCTCTGACAGAGCTAAGGTGGGATTTCTCATCTCGTTACTCTTTGACACAGCGCTTGCCTGGGCTAATCCCGTGTGGGAGACTAATAAACCTGTGATTTCAAATTACCCTGAATTTGTGGCCTCCTTTGAAGGGTATTTGATGTTCCGGCTTGCTCCTCCTCTGCTGCTAAACGACTCATGTCCATTCAGCAAGGTACAAGATCTGTTGCTCAGAATGCTATTGAGTTCCGTACGCTTGCCGCAGAGGTAGGTTGGAACAATGAAGCCCTTGTTGCCGCCTTCTTTCATGGGCTCTCTGATGCGATTAAAGAGGAAGTTGCTGCCAGAGATTTACCAGAGGATCTCGAGGCATTGGTGTCTTTTTTTGATCCTAATTGACATCAGACTCAGAGAGAGGCCCTCTTTCAAGGAGCGCTTGCTGAAGCCTCCTGTTCCGTTGTCTCCTACGTATTTGTTCCCACCCATGCCTCCTGGTCCCGAGTCACCAGGTACTGCTGAGCCGATGCAGTTGGGATTCACACGTCTCTCCGCGGCGGAGAGGGCCTTTAGGAGGACGGAGGGGCTCTGCCTCTATTTTGGGTTACAGGGCCACCTTTTGAAGTCTTGTCCTACACGGCCGAGAAAAACACTCACACCTAAAGTCCTGTCGGTGGCAGACCTTGGGTGGTTTATCCTCGTCCCCGGAACCGCTTAAGGAGAAACCTTTGGTCACGGTTGTCCTTTCTTGGGTCAACTCCTCCATAGTCACTCAGGCTCTTGTTGACTCCGGTGCTGTGGGCTATTTCATTGACACTCCATTCCTGTTTTGCCTCGGTCCGTTGCGCTTGCTATTGATGGCAGGCCCCTTCAGCCCGCACTCGTTACTCACGAAACTGCTCCGTTGCCCATGGCTGTTGGGGCTCTCCATTTTGAAACCCTCTAGTTCCAGGTGGTAAACTCTCCGCATTTTCCGGTTGTTCTGGTTATCCCTGGCTCCAAAAGCACAATCCCAGTCTCAACTGGCGCAGGTCCGAAATGTTGTCGTGGTCCCCACAATGTATTTCCACTTGTCTTCGGAAACCAGTTAGTCTTGTGCACTTCTTCGGTATCTCAATTGCCAGAGGAGTACCGAGAGTTCCTAGACGTGTTTGACAAGGTGCGTGCCGGTACGTTGCCTCCTCACCGGTCTTACGATTGTGCCATAGACCTGCAACCCGGAGCCATTCCTCCTCAAGGCCGGGTGTACCCTCTGTCTTTTGCAGAGAATTGTGCTATGGAGGAGTATTTTGCTGATGCTCTGTTGCGGGGAGTCATACGCAAATCCTGCTCTCCTGCAGGGGCTGGCTTCTTCTTTTTGAAGAAAAAGGGTTTCGAGTTAAGACCATGTATCGGTTATAGGGGTCTTAATCGTCTTACCATTAAGAATTCTTACCCTATTCCGCTCATTACGGAACTCTTTGACTGCCTCAAGGGAGCTACGGTCTTTACTAAACTTGATTTGAGAGGAGCGTACAATCTCATTAGGATTAAGGAGGGCCACAAATGGAAAACAGCATTTAACACCAGGAGCGAGCATTATGAGTATCTTGTAATGGCCTTTCGCCTATGTAATGCTCCTGCTGTTTTTCAGGAATTTATTAATGATGTCTTACGAGATATGTTGCAACAGTATGTTGTGGTGTACTTAGACGACATCCTCATACACTCACCCACACTTGAGGCTCATCGTTCTGATGTTATACGGGTTCTTCAGAGACTACGTGAGAACGGCCTGTTTTGTAAACTCGAGAAATGTGAGTTCCATCAGACTCAAGTTACCTTCCTAGGTTATGTTATCTCTGTTGCAGGGTTCTCCATGGATCCTGACAAGTTATCTGCAGTGGCCTCGCCCAGTTGGTCTTTGGTCTATTCAACGTTTTTTGGGGTTCGCCAATTACTATAGAAAGTTTATTAAAAACTTTTCTTCCTTGGTCAAACCTATCACAGACATGACCTGTAAAGAGAGTGATCCACTCCATTGGTCACCTACTGCCATTAGGGTTTTTGATAGTCTTAAGACTGCCTTTGCTGCCGCTCCAGTTCTGTCTCATCCTAACCCTGTCCTGCCTTTCGTTCTTGAGGTTGATGCGCCTGAGACTGGAGTAGGTGCCCTCTTGTATCAACGTCCTACGCCTGACGGTTCCATGCATCCGTGTGGTTTCTTCTCCAAGAAATTGTCTCCAGCGGAGTGCAATTATGAAATTGGCGACAGGGAATTACTGGCCATAATTTTGGCACTCAAGGAATGGAGGCATCTTCTCGAGGGTACTAGCGTGCCAGTGCTCATTCTTACTGACCACAAGAATTTTGCTTATCTATCTGAAGCAAAACGTTTGTCGCCCCGACAGGCCAGATGGGCGCTATTTTTGTCTCGGTTTAATTATGTGGTCTCCTACCTGTCTGGTAGCAAGAATGTTAGGGCTGATGCCCTCTCTCGACAATTTTCGCCTCTATCCAAGGAGGAGTCTGTACCTACTCCTGTTATACTTCCTGACCATATTTTGGCTACGTACTAATTTGACTTCTCCCTTGGGGGAGGAGATCCTGGTTGCACAAACCAATGCACCTCCTGAGAAACCTAGTGTTAAGTGTTTTGTTCCTGAGAATCTTCTAATTAAACTTTTGCACACTTACCACTATCCTATAGCCGCAGGTCACCCAGGCAAGACTCCTCAACGTCTTCCTGTGGGTCTTCTTCAACCTATTGCTAATGGTGAGCGTCCTTGGACACATCTTTCCATGGACTTCATTGTCGAGCTCCCTGTTTCCAATGGCAATACTGTTATCCTTATGGTGGTTGACCGTTTTTCTAAAATGTCACATTGCATTCCCTTGATGAAGCTGCCTACCGCTCAGGAGCTTGCTTCAATTTTTACCCGGGAAGTCTTCTGTTTACATGGGTTACCCAAGGAGATAGTGTCGGACCGGAGTAGCCAGTTTGTCTGCAGATTTTGCCGTTCCTTTTGTGCTCAAATGGGGATCCAGCTTTCTTTCTCGGCATATCACCCTCTATCCAATGGGGCTGCGGAACGATCTAATCAAGCTCTGGAACAGTTCCTCCGTTGCTATGTCTCAGATCACCACAATAATCGGTCTGAACTGTTACCTTGGGCAGAGTTTGCTCGTAATAGTGCTATTAATGCTTCCTCCAAGTTATCCCCGTTCATGGCGAATTATGTTTTTCAACCATCCTTGTTGCCCGATTCATTCATGTCTCAGGGTATTCTGGATTTGGAGGAGCATCTCCGGCAACTCCGTTCCACGTGGGTGCAGATTCAGTATTGCCTTCATCGATCTAAGCAGCGCCAAAAGTTCCAGGCTGATTGTAGACGTCTGCCCGCGCCTTCCTACCAGGTTGGTGAGAGAGTTTGGCTGTCCTCCCGCAACTTGAACCTTTGTGTGCCTTCCAATAAATTGGCTCCCGTTATGTTGGTCCTTTTCGAATACTCTGACGGGTTAATCCTGTGGCCTACGCTCTTAACCTTCCTCCTACTATGCGCATCTCCAATGTTTTTCATGTCTCCCTCTTGAAACCATTGGTTTGTAATCGGTTTACCACTGTGTTGCCTTGTCCCCGTCTTATCTTTGTTGACAACCATGAGGAGTATTAGGTCAGCATCATTATTGACTCTCGTATGTCCAGGGGCTGTGTACAGTATTTGGTTCACTGGAGGGGCTACGGTCCGGAGTAGTGTTCTTGGGTTCCCTCCTCTGATCATGCTCCCGCCCTCCTCCGTGCCTTCCATGCCCGTTTCCCCAATAAGCCTTTTGTCCTCCCGTGGGGGAGGGGTCGTTGAGGGGAGGGTACTGTCAGGGTTTTTTCCCTGTTGTGTTTGCCATGTGCTGCTGGCAGCCATTTTACTCACCTCTCTTCCTGATTATGGTGCATTGTGGGGGATGCTGCTCATTCCCTGCACTTCCATTTATGGCCAGACTGGTGTGCATCATCCATGTGAGACAGGATGCAGTCTCAGAATTGTGATGTCATCACTTATTATTTAAAGGGCCTCTGTTCAGTATGCTTTGCCTTTGCGTTGTCTCAGACCTGTTTGTGAGAGTTCCTATGTATTACCTGGCTGCCGGATGTCCTTCCTGGTTCCTGATCCCTGGCTTGTTCCTGACTTTGCTGTTTTCCTTGTTCCTGATTCCGGCTCGTCTGACTACCAGCTCTGGTTTTGACTCCTGGCTTATTTGACTTGTGGACTTTTTTTATTTTTGCTTTTAATAAAGGTGTGATTATTTTTGCACTCCTCGTCTGTCTGATTCCTGGCTCCCTGACAGTTAGCAGAGGGCAGTTGAACAGCTGAGTGTAAAAGTCTGTATTGCTTGTAGTTCTAGTGCAGGATATATTTTAAAATCTGAGACTATATTTGAGCTTCTATGTTTTCTGTTTATTGTTTATTATGTTTTTTCTGGCCCTGCTAGAAATTTAAAATTTTCGGTTTTGATCCTTGAACAGATATGTTGTATCCTTTATATCGGGCTGGTCCTGGTTGGGTATAGTTTTCTGTTCTTTTGCGGTTTGTACAGATATGTTGTATCCTGACTAGCAGGCTGGTCCTGTCTGGGTAGTAGTTAACTCTCTTCTTTCTTCTCTCAAGAGGTTATTTTTCGGTCCAGAGGAAGCCCTTCTATCCTGAAGGTCAGGCTGGTCCTGGTTATATCATCTTGGTTGGGGGTCTGATATTGGATCGTATGCAGTCAAAGTGGCCTACGAGTGAATTCCCTGCTTTGCAAAGCTTGGAGTTTGAATTCTGCATTGTCAGTTTTCGTTAGGAACTAGGTTTCGCCTCTTGATGAGGGGAGGACGGGGGACTTTTTGAAGTCTTTTCCCGGTTCCTTTTTACAGGGGTGTAATTTCCCCCTCTATTGGTGCTCCATAGGGGTTTTCGTTCTTTTTGGCTTGGAATGCTATGCAACTGCACCGCACCCTAAACAATTCCTCCCCACCTACCTCCACAGATGCCAACTCCTCTGCCCGCAACCTCCCGCTGGATCACAGACTGCTCCAACACCCTCGCCCCCCTCAAGAAACAGTCCAGCCGCTAAACCATCAACAAGGCCAGCTGGTTCACCCCGGCCCTTAAGGACTCCAAACGCCATTGCAGACGATTGAAAAGAACCTCCAAACCCACACCAGCCAACTGTAGTGTACCGCAAGGCTCTTCGCTGAGCCCCATCCTCTTCAACATCTACATGGCCCCTCTCGCCGCCATCGTCTGACGCCACAACCTCAACATTGTCTTCTACGCCGACGACACCCAGTTAATCATCTCCCTCACCCGAGATCCCACCACCGCCAAAAACGTTCATGAAGGCCTGACAGCAGTCGCTGCCTAAATGAATGACAACTGGCTCATACTGAACACAGACAAAACCGAAGTCTTCCTTCTCGGACCCAATAAATCCGCTTTGGGATGACTCCTGGTGGCCCACAGCCCTCAGTCACCCTCCAACCCAAACCGACCACGCACAAAATTTAGGCTTCATCCTGGACTCTTCATTCTCCATGGACCGACAAATCAATGCCATCACCTCAACATGCTTTCACATTCTCCACCTGCTACAAAAAATCTTCAAGTGGATCCCTACCAAAACCAAGAAAAGTTATCCACACCCTCGTCGGCAGCCGGTTGGACTACGGCAATGCACTCTAAGCCGGCTCCACCATCAAACTCCAAAAGAGACTCCAACGTATTCAGAACACCTCAGCCAGAATTCTCCTCGAAATCCCTCGCCAATGCCACAACATCGAACACCTAAGAAACCTTCACTGGCTCCCTATCAACAAGAGAATCGCCTTCAATCTCCTTACCCATGCGTTCAAGGCCCTACACAACATCGGACCCGAATAAATCAACCACCGTGTAAATTTCGACACCCCCGCCAGACAACTCCGATCAGCCGACTAAGCACTTGCAGTCCTCCCCCGCATCAGCAAATCCACAGTGGGCGGAAGATCCTTCTCCCACATGGCAGAAAAAGACATTTAACACCCTCCTGCTGCACCTCAGACAATCCACCTCCCTTACAAAGTTCAGAAAGGACCAAAGTTCAGTTTGCCCTGCTGTTTTCTTTCAGTCCTTCGTTGGTACTGTGGGTGGGGGATGTTTATAGTCCGATTTTTTTCTTTTTTTCAGCTTGGCATGTTGCTATCTCCAGATTTTCAGTGATTCTGGTTAGGCTGCACTGGTCGTCTGTCTGCGGTATACCTTTCCCTATTCCGGGAAATACCTTTGGTCTACTCGGGCAGTTTGGCTTATCTCTTCCATGGATGTGGGAGAGTGTCTTCTGGGTTTTCTCCGAATCCTTCGGTTACTCTTTCTACTTGGAGGACCTGGTCTTCTGAGTTTTCCAGTTGGGTTTTTTCCATTTGCTGACTGAATTCAGCAGGGGGTCGAGGGACTCTCCTTTGGTGTGTCCTTTGACGGATCTGTAACTTTGGTGGGATCTGATCTATGTTCTCTGGGCGTTCGTGCCTATCCTAGTCTAGATCCTTAGGGGATCGTGGTCAGGGATTCTTACGTAGTTCTCTGGATCCTTTGGTGCGGGGGACGTTCTTTTTCCTTGTTCCCTTCGACTATGTCACCTCTCTGGGTTGATTCAGTCTGTCAGGGTTCCTGATTGCTCCTTTTTTGTGCTTGTGACTTGTTTTCGTGGTTGGTCGTCTTCTCCATTATGGGTACTCATTATGTAGTTTGGACAGGGTCTTCGCCCTTGGAATTTTGATGTATCGTGAAAGGGGGTTTTCAGAAGGGTGTCGGTCCTTTCCTCAGCTTGTAGCTAGTACCTAGTTTCCCCTTTTGGGTGGTTTGGTGGGGGGGGGCGGGTGTTAGTTCTCTTTGATTTTATATTTCTTCTTGAGGTTCTCTCTGGTCCTTCCAGGGTGTCCTGGAGAAAGGGTTATTAGCCAGTTCTTGATAGGATGGCTAGTTCTTGGCCTGAGGGTTAGCCTTCTGCCTGGATATGTAGGCTCCTAAGCAGATCTAGTTACCTGTTTCTGTTCTTTCTGAGGTCATGATCCTTCGTGTTTTCTTTTTGCTATAACGCGGCCGGCTATCAGACAATTGCGTTAGAATTTTGTCCGTCAGGACTTTAGGCTTCTTGTCTAGGAGTGCATCGGTTCTTGTATGGATGCAGCATATGGTCCATGAATTTGTCTATTCCTTGACCTGTTACGTTTAGCCAGCTGTAGTAGCCTAATGGTTAGCTTTCCTGTCTAGCAAGCGGAAGGTCTGCAGTTTGAAAACAGCTGCAGCTACTTGCACCTTGAATGTGTGCTCGCAAGTTTCTGGAATATATTTCCAGGTTCTAGTATATCTTGCAGTCGGGTAATCTGCCTTCCTGGGCCTTCTTTTTAATGAGACTTTTTTTCTTCTGGTTCTGCAAGGGGCTTCTCTCCTCTCTTTGTCTGGGATCATACTTTGAGGTCCTCTCAGTTTTTAGCATTTTCTTTTGTTTGTGTTCTTCCTAGGGAAGGGTACGGTGTTGGGAGTTTTGGTTGTTCCCCTTGTCGGGTTCAGGGTGGAGTGTTTCTTCACCTGACCTGATAGTCAGCGGGACTCTTGTCTCCTCAGATTTGTGTGCTCTTTTGGTATCAGTGATTTTGTGTGGTCTCTAATTGTTGGCAGTTACTTGGTCCTGCTCCTTTTTTGGGTATTTTGCTGCTGCCCCCCCCCCCCCCCACACCCGTTAGCATTCAGTGTCCTCTATAGCTTGGGTATTGTTTTCCCAAAAGTAATGAATGCAGCTGTGGACTCTCCCTGTATTTAGAAAGTGTATGTAGTGAGACAGCAACCTCTTTGGTCTGCGCACGTAGGACAGGGACTCTGCAACAATCCCTTAGATCCACAATAATCAACAAATGTCCACAGCGCTTCTTAGGTTTACTCAAGTTTCTTTATTAGTTACCCAGACATCCAAATGACAACCCTTACTCATGCTTTATATATGTGCTTATTACCTTCAACCTTTTATACATTTTAAAACCATCACTATTCGCGCCAACCACCATATTAGCGGTTCTGCTGCCCTCTTGTGGTAAAAAATCATCATTACACCTTTTTATTATTAAAAAACACACAATAAAATTAAAATCATGCTGACTATTCACATAGCAACAATAAACATCCTACGTTTGCCTATTTGTATTTAACCTTTTTTATTTATTCACTGCTTTTTTTTTATATATTAATTTAAATATTCATTCAAATATTAATAAACATTTATTTATTAATTCTTAAAGGAAGACTGCCCAATCATATTCTATGTTCATACCTTTTGGTACCAAACTCTCTAATTCCCTGATCCAGAACATTTCTTTTTGCTTTAACAATCTTTCTCTATTGCTGCCATTTCTTTGTGGGCCTACACTATCAATAATCTGCCATCTAAATTGGCTTATTTGATGTCCACATTTTAAAAAAATGATGTGATACCGGTGCTTCTGTGTTGTTATTTCTAATATAGGACCTATGTTGTGACATCCTATCTCGGGCCATGCGTATAGATTCACCTATGTAAATAAGCGAGCATGGACATTTTATTAAATAGATTATATGTGTAGATTCACATGTGTAATAATCTCTTATAAAATACTTTTTGCCTTTTCTTGGATGAACAAAACTATTGCCCTTCATCATGGAACTGCAACTCATGCATCCCAAGCATGGGAAGCATCCCAAATTTTTCTTATTTAGAAATGTTTGTCTTTCTTTTTAGATCCCACATCAGTTTTTATTAAATGATCCCCTAAATTTTTCACTCTTTTGTATTTAGAAGGAAGACTAAAATTATGACTTACCAGGTAACAGGGAGAGTCCACAGCTCCCGCCCGTGCTCTCCGGAGGACGACCCTAAATTTATATAGTTTTTCTTCTGGCACCTTTTTCACTTTCTCCTACTGTTACTTGTTCCCTCGGCAGAATGACTGGGGGATGAGAGTAGTGGGGGGGAGGTGTTTAAGCCTTTGGCTGGGGTGTCTTTGCCTCCTCCTTGTGGCCAGGTTCTGTACTTTGCCTCCTCCTGGTGGCCAGGTTCTGTATTCCCAAAGTAATGAATGCAGCTGTGGACTATCCCTGTATCGAAGGAAATTATCTGATAAGTCATCATTTTTTTTTATGCTTACCTGAAATTTATTTTCTTTCCTGGCAGGGAGTGTCCATAAACCCGCCCTATTTTCTGTTGACGGTTTTCATTATCTTCTGGCACCTCTACCTCTAGTGTTTCTCCTACTTTTCCTTTTTCCTCTGCTGAATTACTGGAGGAAATAATGGAAGTGGGAGGGATATAGCCTGAATGCTATAGAGGCAGTATGGGATCATCTGGACAGAAAAAAAAATAGACAACCTAGATCTAAAGAAGAACTCTGGGAAGTGCTTAAAGAAGATAATATACCAGAAAATTTCAGACAACTTCAGGACAGTGTCCCCAAAAGAGTTCAAGATGTGCTTAGTGCCAAGGGAGGTCACACTACTGGCTTTTGCCTGAAGAAACAATTTGTTCTTAAAATTGTGTTTGTGGATATTTATCAATAAAGAGACCCAAAAATAAATATGGTTGGTCATTAAAACTTTGCTAAAACAACAAATCTAATGGTAGCATAAGACTTTTGTACAGTACTGTATAAATGTGTGTAGAAAATGAGCCATCATCCTCAGATATGAACTGATGGTTAAAGACCTTGTTTATTTGTACTATTAGGACATGAAACCCCTTATTTGAATTGTTAAACCTCACTTTTTCAAATGTGTGGTATTTTGATATGGTATGTTGAGTGGGTAATAAAGGCATTTTAAAGCACCAGAACCGCAACACTTTAACAAAAGATTAGGTAGTTGGTCCTGTGTCCATCTAATTGTCACAACATTGACACTCATTTGAAAGACCAGTATTGCTCCTTGCAAATAAGGGATCTCAAATGTATGTATATATTGGGGTGGGGGGGACATAGGGAATTCTCCACCCCATGGTATTACTCTATATGCTTATGGTTCTGTTAAGTGATCGGTGGTTATCCACTGGACATGTGACCCCCCTTCTTAAAAAAAAGCAGGCTTGCCTCTTTAATAAAGGGGTCACTTGGCTTGTCGCAGAGCACATTTTAGGGATAAAGGGTACCTTTTTTTTTATAGCTAAAATAAATGTAAAAGGTACCAAGTAAACGGGTGATACCAGGTGACCATTTCTATGGTAATCACCTTCTGTTTAAAGGGGCATGACCACTCATTTAGTTATGGGCAATCTCCTCTCATGTGATATTGGCTGCATGTGTTGCCTTTAGGGAGGGATAGGGGCACCTTTTGTGGCCATATCCCCATACAGTAAATAAATTAGGTAGGTGATAGCAATCACATATTTGACAGGGGTGTGATACCCCATACTGGAAAGAAGTGCTTCTCTCTTTTAAACTGGAGTCTCATACATCTCTTATTTTGGGGCTAGGAGTCAATTGTCTTTGTATGGGGACATTTTGTCTTAGAGTATACACTTAACTATTTTTTTTTTCTCTCTCTTTAGGCCTTCAATGTGATAAATGGTGGCTCCCATGCTGGAAACAAGCTAGCCATGCAAGAATTCATGATCTTACCTGTGGGTGCCAGCAGCTTTAAGGAAGCAATGCGCATTGGTGCTGAAGTTTACCACAACCTGAAAAATGTCATCAAGCAGAAATATGGGCAGGATGCTACCAATGTTGGTGATGAAGGTGGCTTTGCCCCCAACATTCTGGAGAACAAAGAAGGTGTGAATATAATGAATACTTGCATTGAGCGAATTTCAACTGTAGCACAACATTTAGCTCTGCACAGTCCAATTATCTGCTGTAATCAACAGTCACTGTTGTGACCTATCTCCATTGAAATTCACAATTCAATTCAATGTTCTGGGGGAAGCCAACTAGCAAGCTCTGAATACCGTGGAAGCAACTAGTTATTTTTTTTAATTTTTTATATATATATATATATATATATTTATTTCTTTCATGTAATTAGCAAGAGTCCATGAGCTAGTGACGTATGGGATATACATTCCTACCAGGAGGGGCAAAGTTTCCCAAACCTTTAAAATGCCTATAAATACACCCCTCACCACACCCACAATTCAGTTTTACAAACGTTGCCTCCTATGGAGGTGGTGAAGTAAGTTTGTGCTAGATTCTACGTTGATATGCGCTCCGCAGCAGGTTGGAGCCCGGTTTTCCTCTCAGCGTGCAGTAAATGTCAGAGAGTATTGTCTATTTTGAATGCAGTGATCTCCTTCTACGGGGTCTATTTCATAGGTTCTCTGTTATCGGTCGTAGAGATTCATCTCTTACCTCCCTTTTCAGATCGACGATATACTCTTATTTATATACCATTACCTCTGCTGATTTTCGTTTCAGCACTGGTTTGGCTTTCTACAAACATGTAGATGAGTGTCTTGGGGTAAGTAAGTCTTATTTTCTGTGACACTCTAAGCTATGGTTGGGCACTTTGTTTATAAAGTTCTAAATATATGTATTCAAACATTTATTTGCCTTGACTCAGGATGTTCAACATTCCTTTTTTTCAGACAGTCAGTTTCATATTTGGGATAATGCACTTGAATCAATTATTTTTCTTACCTTAAAAATTTGACTTTTTTCCCCTGTGGGCTGTTAGGCTCGCGGGGGCTGAAAATGCTTCATTTTATTGCGTCCTCCTTGGCGCGGACTTTTTTGGCGCAAAAAATCTTTTCTGTTTCCGGCGTCATACGTGTCGCCGGAAGTTGCGTCATATTTTGACGTTCTTTTGCGCCAAAGATGTCGGTGTTCCGGATGTGGCGTCATTTTTGGCGCCAAAAAGCATTTAGGCGCCAAATAATGTGGGCGTCTTATTTGGCGCTAAAAAATATGGGCGTCGCTTTTGTCTCCACATTATTTAAGTCTCATTTTTTCTTTGCTTCTGGTTGCTAGAAGCTTGTTCATTGGCATTTTTTCCCATTCCTGAAACTGTCATTTAAGGAATTTGATCAATTTTGCTTTATATGTTGTTTTTTCTCTTACATATTGCAAGATGTCTCACGTTGCATCGGAGTCAGAAGATACTTCAGGAAAATCGCTGTCTGGTGCTGGAACTACCAAAGCTAAGTGTATCTGCTGTAAACTTTTGGTAGCTATTCCTCCAGCTGTTGTTTGTATTAATTGTCATGACAAACTTGTCAATGCAGATAATATTTCCTTTAGTAATGTACCATTACCTGTTGCAGTTCCATCAACATCTAATGTTCAGAATGTTCCTGATAACATAAGAGATTTTGTTTCTGAATCCATCAAAAAGGCTATGTCTGTTATTCCTCCTTCTAGTAAACATAAAAAATCTTTTAAAACTTCTCTTTATACAGATGAATTTTTAAATGAACATCATCATTCTGATTCTGATGACTCTTCTGGTTCAGAGGATTCTGTCTCAGAGATTGATGCTGATAGATCTTCATATTTATTTAAAATGGAATTTATTCGTTCTTTACTTAAAGAAGTACTAATTGCTTTAGAGATGGAGGATTCTGGTCCTCTTGATACTAATTCTAAACGTTTAGATAAGGTCTTTAAATCTCCTGTGGTTATTCCTGAAGTTTTTCCTGTTCCTAGTGCTATTTCTGAAGTAATTTCCAGAGAATGGGATAAATTGGGTAATTCATTTACTCCTTCTAAACGTTTTAAGCAATTATATCCTGTGCCGTCTGACAGATTAGAATTTTGGGACAAAATCCCTAGAGTTGATGGGGCTATTTCTACCCTTGCTAAACGTACTACTATTCCTACGTCAGATGGTACTTTGTTTAAGGATCCTTTAGATAGGAAAATTGAATCCTTTCTAAGAAAAGCTTATCTGTGTTCAGGTAATCTTCTTAGACCTGCTATATCATTGGCTGATGTTGCTGCAGCTTCAACTTTTTGGTTGGAAACTTTAGCGCAACAAGTAACAGATCATGATTCTCATAATATTATTATTCTTCTTCAACATGCTAATAATTTTATCTGTGATGCCATTTTTTATATTATCAGAGTTGATGTCAGGTTTATGTCTCTAGCTATTTTAGCTAGAAGAGCTTTATGGCTTAAAACTTGGAATGCTGATATGGCTTCTAAATCAACTCTACTTTCCATTTCTTTCCAGGGTAACAAATTATTTGGTTCTCAGTTGGATTCTATTATCTCAACTGTTACTGGTGGGAAAGGAACTTTTTTACCACAGGATAAAAAATCTAAGGGTAAAAACAGGGCTAATAATCGTTTTCGTTCCTTTCGTTTCAACAAAGAACAAAAGCCTGATCCTTCATCCTCAGGAGCAGTTTCAGTTTGGAAACCATCTCCAGTCTGGAATAAATCCAAGCCTTCTAGAAAAGCAAAGCCAGCTTCTAAGTCCACATGAAGGTGCGGCCCTCATTCCAGCTCAGCTGGTAGGGGGCAGGTTACGTTTTTTGAAAGAAATTTGGATCAATTCTTTTCACAATCTTTGGATTCAGAACATTGTTTCAGAAGGGTACAGAATTGGTTTCAAGATGAGACCTCCTGCAAAGAGATTTTTTCTTTCCCGTGTCCCAGTAAATCCAGTGAAAGCTCAAGCATTTCTGAATTGTGTTTCAGTTGGCTGGAGTAATTATGCCAGTTCCAGTTCTGGAACAGGGGATGGGGTTTTCTTCAAATCTCTTCATTGTACCAAAGAAGGAAAATTCCTTCAGACCAGTTCTGGATCTAAAAATATTGAATCGTTATGTAAGGATACCAACGTTCAAAATGGTAACTGTAAGGACTATCTTGCCTTTTGTTCAGCAAGGGCATTATATGTCCACCATAGATTTACAGGATGCATATCTGCATATTCAGATTCATCCAGATCATTATCAGTTCCTGAGATTCTCTTTTCTGGACAAGCATTACCAGTTTGTGGCTCTGCCGTTTGGCCTAGCTACAGCTCCAAGAATTTTTACAAAGGTTCTCGGTGCCCTTCTGTCTGTAATCAGAGAACAGGGTATTGTGGTATTTCCTTATTTGGACGATATCTTGGTACTTGCTCAGTCTTTACATTTAGCAGAATCTCATACGAATCGACTTGTGTTGTTTCTTCAAGATCATGGTTGGAGGATCAATTCACTAAAAAGTTCATTGATTCCTCAGACAAGGGTAACCTTTCTGGGTTTCCAGATAGATCCAGTGTCCATGACTCTGTCTTTGACAGACAAGAGACGTCTAAAATTGATTTCAGCTTGTCGAAACCTTCAGTCACAATCATTCCCTTCGGTAGCCTTATGCATGGAAATTCTAGGTCTTATGACTGCTGCATCGGACGCGATCCCCTTTGCTCGTTTTCACATGCGACCTCTTCAGCTCTGTATGCTGAATCAATGGTGCAGGGATTACACAAAGATATCTCAATTAATATCTTTAAAACCGATTGTACGACACTCTCTAACGTGGTGGACAGATCACCATCGTTTAATTCAGGGGGCTTCTTTTGTGCTTCCGACCTGGACTGTAATTTCAACAGATGCAAGTCTCACAGGTTGGGGAGCTGTGTGGGGATCTCTGACGGCACAAGGAGTTTGGGAATCTCAGGAGGTGAGATTACCGATCAATATTTTGGAACTCCGTGCAATTTTCAGAACTCTTCAGTCTTGGCCTCTTCTGAAGAGAGAATCGTTCATTTGTTTTCAGACAGACAATGTCACAACTGTGGCATACATCAATCATCAAGGAGGGACTCACAGTCCTCTGGCTATGAAAGAAGTATCTCGAATTCTGGTTTGGGCGGAATCCAGCTCCTGTCTAATCTCTGCGGTTCATATCCCAGGTATAGACAATTGGGAAGCGGATTATCTCAGTCGCCAAACGTTGCATCCGGGCGAATGGTCTCTTCACCCAGAGGTATTTCTTCAGATTTTTCGAATGTGGGAGCTTCCAGAAATAGATCTGATGGCGTCTCATATAAACAAAAAACTTCCCAGGTATCTGTCCAGATCCCGGGATCCTCAGGCGGAAGCAGTGGATGCATTATCACTTCCTTGGAAGTATCATCCTGCCTATATCTTTCCGCCTCTAGTTCTTCTCCCAAGAGTAATCTCCAAGATTCTGAAGGAATGCTCGTTTGTTCTGCTGATAGCTCCGGCATGGCCTCACAGGTTTTGGTATGCGGATCTTGTCCGGATGGCCTCTTGCCATCCGTGGACTCTTCCGCTAAGACCAGACCTTCTGTCGCAAGGTCCTTTTTTCCATCAGGATCTCAAATCCTTAAATTTAAAGGTATGGAGATTGAACGCTTGATTCTTGGTCAAAGAGGTTTCTCTGACTCTGTGATTAATACTATGTTACAGGCTCGTAAATCTGTATCCAGAGAGATATATTATAGAGTCTGGAAGACTTATATTTCTTGGTGTCTTTCTCATCATTTTTCCTGGCATTCTTTTAGAATTCCGAGAATTTTACAGTTTCTTCAGGATGGTTTGGATAAAGGTTTATCCGCAAGTTCTTTGAAAGGACAAATCTCTCCTCTTTCTGTTCTTTTTCACAGAAAGATTGCTAATCTTCCTGATATTCATTGTTTTGTACAAGCTTTGGTTCGTATAAAACCTGTCATTAAGTCAATTTCTCCTCCTTGGAGTTTGAATTTGGTTCTGGGGGCTCTTCAAGCTCCTCCGTTTGAACCTATGCATTCATTGGACATTAAATTACTTTCTTGGAAAGTTTTGTTCCTTTTGGCGATCTCTTCTGCCAGAAGAGTCTCTGAATTATCTGCTCTTTCTTGTGAGTCTACTTTTCTGATTTTTCATCAGGATAAGGCGGTGTTGCGAACTTCTTTTGAATTTTTACCTAAAGTTGTGAATTCCAACAACATTAGTAGAGAAATTGTGGTTCCTTCATTATGTCCTAATCCTAAGAATTCTAAGGAGAAATCGTTGCATTCTTTGGATGTTGTTAGAGCTTTGAAATATTATGTTGAAGCTACTAAGTCTTTCCGAAAGACTTCTAGTCTATTTGTTATCTTTTCCGGTTCTAGAAAAGGCCAGAAAGCTTCTGCCATTTCTTTGGCATCTTGGTTGAAATCTTTAATTCATCATGCCTATATCGAGTCGGGTAAAACTCCGCCTCAAAGGATTACAGCACATTCTACTAGGTCAGTTTCTACTTCCTGGGCGTTTAGGAATGAAGCTTCGGTTGATCAGATTTGCAAAGCAGCAACTTGGTCCTCTTTGCATACTTTTACTAAATTCTACCATTTTGATGTATTTTCTTCTTCTGAAGCAGTTTTTGGTAGAAAAGTACTTCAGGCAGCGGTTTCAGTTTGAATCTTCTGTTTATGTTTTTCATTAAACTTTATTTTGGGTGTGGATTATTTTCAGCAGGAATTGGCTGTCTTTATTTTATCCCTCCCTCTCTAGTGACTCTTGCGTGGAAAGATCCACATCTTGGGTAGTCATTATCCCATACGTCACTAGCTCATGGACTCTTGCTAATTACATGAAAGAAAACATAATTTCTCCAACATAGGTGTGTCCGGTCCACGGCGTCATCCTTACTTGTGGGATATTCTCTTCCCCAACAGGAAATGGCAAAGAGCCCAGCAAAGCTGGTCACATGATCCCTCCTAGGCTCCGCCTACCCCAGTCATTCTCTTTGCCGTTGTACAGGCAACATCTCCACGGAGATGGCTTAGAGTTTTTTAGTGTTTAACTGTAGTTTTTATTATTCAATCAAGAGTTTGTTATTTTGAAATAGTGCTGGTATGTACTATTTACTCAGAAACAGAAAAGAGATGAAGATTTCTGTTTGTATGAGGAAAATGATTTTAGCAACCGTCACTAAAATCCATGGCTGTTCCACACAGGACTGTTGAGAGCAATTAACTTCAGTTGGGGGAACAGTGAGCAGTCTCTTGCTGCTTGAGGTATGACACATTCTAACAAGACGATGTAATGCTGGAAGCTGTCATTTTCCCTATGGGATCCGGTAAGCCATGTTTATTACGATCGTAAATAAGGGCTTCAAAAAGGGCTTATTAAGACTGTAGACTTTTTCTGGGCTAAATCGATTCATTATTAACACATATTTAGCCTTGAGGAATCATTTTATCTGGGTATTTTGATATAATAATATCGGCAGGCACTGTTTTAGACACCTTATTCTTTAGGGGCTTTCCCAAAGCATAGGCAGAGCCTCATTTTCGTGCCGGTGTTGCGCACTTGTTTTTGAGAGGCATGGCATGCAGTCGCATGTGAGAGGAGCTCTGATACTTAGAAAAGACTTTCTGAAGGCGTCATTTGGTATCGTATTCCCCTTGGGGCTTGGTTGGGTCTCAGCAAAGCAGATACCAGGGACTGTAAAGGGGTTAAAGTTCAAAACGGCTCCGGTTCCGTTATTTTAAGGGTTAAAGCTTCCAAATTTGGTGTGCAATACTTTTAAGGCTTTAAGACACTGTGGTGAAAATTTGGTGAATTTTGAACAATTCCTTCATGTTTTTTCGCAATTGCAGTAATAAAGTGTGTTCAGTTTAAAATTTAAAGTGACAGTAACGGTTTTATTTTAAAACGTTTTTTGTACTTTGTTATCAAGTTTATGCCTGTTTAACATGTCTGAACTACCAGATAGACTGTGTTCTGAATGTGGGGAAGCCAGAATTCCTATTCATTTAAATAAATGTGATTTATGTGACAATGACAATGATGCCCAAGATGATTCCTCAAGTGAGGGGAGTAAGCATGGTACTGCATCATTCCCTCCTTCGTCTACACGAGTCTTGCCCACTCAGGAGGCCCCTAGTACATCTAGCGCGCCAATACTCCTTACTATGCAACAATTAACGGCTGTAATGGATAATTCTGTCAAAAACATTTTAGCCAAAATGAACACTTATCAGCGTAAGCGCGACTGCTCTGTTTTAGATACTGAAGAGCATGACGACGCTGATAATAATATTTCTGAAGGGCCCCTAACCCAGTCTGATGGGGCCAGGGAGGTTTTGTCTGAGGGAGAAATTACTGATTCAGGGAACATTTCTCAACAAGCTGAACCTGATGTGATTGCATTTAAATTTAAGTTGGAACATCTCCGCATTCTGCTTAAGGAGGTATTATCCACTCTGGATGATTGTGACAAGTTGGTCATCCCAGAGAAACTATGTAAAATGGACAAGTTCCTAGAGGTGCCGGGGCTCCCAGAAGCTTTTCCTATACCCAAGCGGGTGGCGGACATTGTTAATAAAGAATGGGAAAGGCCCGGTATTCCTTTCGTCCCTCCCCCCATATTTAAAAAATTGTTTCCTATGGTCGACCCCAGAAAGGACTTATGGCAGACAGTCCCTAAGGTCGAGGGAGCGGTTTCCACTTTAAACAAACGCACCACTATACCCATAGAGGATAGTTGTGCTTTCAAAGATCCTATGGATAAAAAATTAGAAGGTTTGCTTAAAAAGATGTTTGTTCAGCAAGGTTACCTTCAACAACCAATTTCATGCATTGTCCCTGTCGCTACAGCCGCATGTTTCTGGTTCGATGAGCTGATAAAGGCGGTCGATAGTGATTCTCCTCCTTTTGAGGAGATTATGGACAGAATCAATGCTCTCAAATTGGCTAATTCTTTCACCCTAGACGCCACTTTGCAATTGGCTAGGTTAGCGGCTAAGAATTCTGGGTTTGCTATTGTGGCGCGCAGAGCGCTTTGGTTGAAATCTTGGTCGGCTGATGCGTCTTCCAAGAACAAGCTACTTAACATTCCTTTCAAGGGGAAAACGCTGTTTGGCCCTGACTTGAAAGAGATTATCTCTGATATCACTGGGGGTAAGGGCCACGCCCTTCCTCAGGATCGGCCTTTCAAGGCAAAAAATAAACCTAATTTTCGTCCCTTTCGTAGAAACGGACCAGCCCAAAGTGCTACGTCCTCTAAGCAAGAGGGTAATTCTTCTCAAGCCAAGCCAGCTTGGAGACCAATGCAAGGCTGGAACAAGGGAAAGCAGGCCAAGAAACCTGCCACTGCTACCAAGACAGCATGAAATGTTGGCCCCCGATCCGGGACCGGATCTGGTGGGGGGCAGACTCTCTCTCTTCGCTCAGGCTTGGGCAAGAGATGTTCTGGATCCTTGGGCGCTAGAAATAGTCTCCCAAGGTTATCTCCTGGAATTCAAGGGACTTCCCCCAAGGGGGAGGTTCCACAGGTCTCAGTTGTCTTCAGACCACATAAAAAGACAGGCATTCTTACATTGTGTAGAAGACCTGTTAAAAATGGGAGTGATTCATCCTGTTCCATTAAGAGAACAAGGGATGGGGTTCTACTCCAATCTGTTTATAGTTCCCAAGAAAGAGGGAACGTTCAGACCAATCTTAGATCTCAAGATCTTAAACAAGTTTCTCAAGGTTCCATCGTTCAAGATGGAAACCATTCGAACAATTCTTCCTTCCATCCAGGAAGGTCAATTCATGACCAAGGTGGATTTAAAGGATGCGTATCTACATATTCCTATCCACAAGGAACATCATCGGTTCCTGAGGTTCGCATTCCTGGACAAACATTACCAGTTCGTGGCGCTTCCTTTCGGATTAGCCACTGCTCCAAGGATTTTCACAAAGGTACTAGGGTCCCTTCTAGCGGTGCTAAGACCAAGGGGCATTGCTGTAGTACCTTACTTGGACGACATTCTGATTCAAGCGTCGTCCCTTCCTCAAGCAAAGGCTCACACGGACATTGTCCTGGCCTTTCTCAGATCTCACGGATGGAAAGTGAACGTGGAAAAGAGTTCTCTATCTCCGTCAACAAGGGTTCCCTTCTTGGGAACCATAATAGACTCCTTAGAAATGAGGATTTTTCTGACAGAGGCCAGAAAAACAAAACTTCTAGACTCTTGTCGGATACTTCATTCCGTTCCTCTTCCTTCCATAGCTCAGTGCATGGAAGTGATCGGGTTGATGGTAGTGGCAATGGACATAGTTCCTTTTGCACGCATTCATCTAAGACCATTACAACTGTGCATGCTCAGTCAGTGGAATGGGGACTATACAGACTTGTCTCCGAAGATACAAGTAAATCAGAGGACCAGAGACTCACTCCGTTGGTGGCTGTCCCTGGACAACCTGTCACGAGGGATGACATTCCGCAGACCAGAGTGGGTCATTGTCACGACCGACGCCAGTCTGATGGGCTGGGGCGCGGTCTGGGGATCCCTGAAAGCTCAGGGTCTTTGGTCTCGGGAAGAATCTCTTCTACCGATAAATATTCTGGAACTGAGAGCGATATTCAATGCTCTCAAGGCTTGGCCTCAGCTAGCGAGGGCCAAGTTCATACGGTTTCAATCAGACAACATGACAACTGTTGCGTACATCAACCATCAGGGGGGAACAAGGAGTTCCCTGGCGATGGAAGAAGTGACCAAAATCATTCTATGGGCGGAGTTTCACTCCTGCCACCTGTCTGCTATCCGCATCCCAGGAGTGGAAAATTGGGAAGCGGATTTTCTGAGTCGTCAGACATTACATCCGGGGGAGTGGGAACTCCATCCGGAAATCTTTGCCCAAGTCACTCAGCTGTGGGGCATTCCAGACATGGATCTGATGGCCTCTCGTCAGAACTTCAAAGTTCCTTGCTACGGGTCCAGATCCAGGGATCCCAAGGCGGCTCTAGTGGATGCACTAGTAGCACCTTGGACCTTCAAACTAGCTTATGTGTTCCCGCCGTTTCCTCTCATCCCCAGGCTGGTAGCCAGGATCAATCAGGAGAGGGCGTCGGTGATCTTGATAGCTCCTGCGTGGCCACGCAGGACTTGGTATGCAGATCTGGTGAATATGTCATCGGCTCCACCTTGGAAGCTACCTTTGAGACGAGACCTTCTTGTTCAGGGTCCGTTCGAACACCCGAATCTGGTTTCACTCCAGCTGACTGCTTGGAGATTGAACGCTTGATCTTATCGAAGCGAGGGTTCTCAGATCCTGTTATCGATACTCTTGTTCAGGCCAGAAAGCCTGTAACTAGAAAGATTTACCACAAAATTTGGAAAAAATATATCTGTTGGTGTGAATCTAAAGGATTCCCTTGGGACAAGGTTAAGATTCCTAGGATTCTATCCTTCCTTCAAGAAGGATTGGAAAAAGGTTTATCTGCAAGTTCCCTGAAGGGACAGATTTCTGCCTTGTCTGTGTTACTTCACAAAAAGCTGGCCGCTGTGCCAGATGTTAAAGCTTTTGTTCAGGCTCTGGTTAGAATTAAGCCTGTTTACAAACCTTTGACTCCTCCTTGGAGTCTCAATTTAGTTCTTTCAGTTCTTCAGGGGGTTCCGTTTGAACCCTTGCATTCCGTTGATATTAAGTTATTATCTTGGAAAGTTTTGTTTTTAGTTGCAATTTCTTCTGCTAGAAGAGTTTCAGAATTATCTGCTCTGCAGTGTTCTCCTCCTTATCTGGTGTTCCATGCAGATAAGGTGGTTTTACGTACTAAACCTGGTTTTCTTCCAAAAGTTGTTTCTAACAAAAACATTAACCAGGAGATTATCGTACCTTCTCTGTGTCCGAAACCAGTTTCGAAGAAGGAACGTTTGTTGCACAATTTGGATGTTGTTCGCGCTCTAAAATTCTATTTAGATGCTACAAAGGATTTTAGACAAACATCTTCCTTGTTTGTTGTTTATTCCGGTAAAAGGAGAGGTCAAAAAGCAACTTCTACCTCTCTCTCTTTTTGGATTAAAAGCATCATCAGATTGGCTTACGAGACTGCCGGACGGCAGCCTCCCGAAAGAATCACAGCTCATTCCACTAGGGCTGTGGCTTCCACATGGGCCTTCAAGAACGAGGCTTCTGTTGATCAGATATGTAGGGCAGCGACTTGGTCTTCACTGCACACTTTTACCAAATTTTACAAGTTTGATACTTTTGCTTCTTCTGAGGCTATTTTTGGGAGAAAGGTTTTGCAAGCCGTGGTGCCTTCCATTTAGGTGACCTGATTTGCTCCCTCCCTTCATCCGTGTCCTAAAGCTTTGGTATTGGTTCCCACAAGTAAGGATGACGCCGTGGACCGGACACACCTATGTTGGAGAAAACAGAATTTATGTTTACCTGATAAATTACTTTCTCCAACGGTGTGTCCGGTCCACGGCCCGCCCTGGTTTTTTTAATCAGGTCTGATAATTTATTTTCTTTAACTACAGTCACCACGGTACCATATGGTTTCTCCTATGCAAATATTCCTCCTTAACGTCGGTCGAATGACTGGGGTAGGCGGAGCCTAGGAGGGATCATGTGACCAGCTTTGCTGGGCTCTTTGCCATTTCCTGTTGGGGAAGAGAATATCCCACAAGTAAGGATGACGCCGTGGACCGGACACACCGTTGGAGAAAGTAATTTATCAGGTAAACATAAATTCTGTTTTATGTAAGAACTTACCTGATAAATTCATTTCTTTCATATTATCAAGAGTCCATGAGGCCCGCCCTTTTTTGTGGTGGTTATGATTTTTTTGTATAAAGCACAATTATTCCAATTCCTTATTTTATATGCTTTCGCACTTTTTTCTTATCACCCGACTTCTTGGCTATTCGTTAAACTGAATTGTGGGTGTGGTGAGGGGTGTATTTATAGGCATTTTAAGGTTTGGGAAACTTTGCCCCTCCTGGTAGGAATGTATATCCCATACGTCACTAGCTCATGGACTCTTGCTAATATGAAAGAAATGAATTTATCAGGTAAGTTCTTACATAAATTATGTTTTTCTCTTGCAAGGTTTATCCAGTTCACGGATTCATCCTTACTTGTGGGATATTCTCATACCCTACAGGAAGTGGCAAAGAGAGCACACAGCAAAGCTGTCCATATAGCTCCCCTCTGGCTCCGCCCCCCCAGTCATTCTCTTTGCCGCTCTAACAAGTAGCATCTCCACTGGAGGGTAAAGTGAATGTGGTGTTAGATTTGTAGTTTTTATATCTTCAATCAAAAGTTTATTTTTAAATAGTGCCGGTTTGTACTATTTACTCTCTGGCAGAAAGTGAAGAAGAATTCTGCTGAGAGGAAAATGATTTTAGCATGTTGTAACTAAAATCCACTGCTGTTCCCACGCAGGACTGAGGAGTACCAGAAAACCTCAGTTGGGGGGAACAGTTTGCAGGCTTAACTGCTAGAAGGTATGTTCAGTCATCTTTTTCTAGTCAAGACTTAGTAATGCTAGAAGACTGACAAGAATTCACATGTAGGGAAGGTAAGCCATATTCTGAGACTCAGTACAGGGAGTGCAGAATTATTAGGCAAATGAGTATTTTGACCATCCTCTTTATGCATGTTGTCTTACTCCAAGCTGTATAGGCTCGAAAGCCTACTACCAATTAAGCATATTAGGTGATGTGCATCTCTGTAATGAGAAGGGGTGTGGTCTAATGACATCAACACCCTATATCAGGTGTGCATAATTATTAGTCAACTTCCTTTCCTTTGGCAAAATGGGTCAAAAGAAGGACTTGACAGGCTCAGAAAAGTCAAAAATAGTGAGATATCTTGCAGAGGGATGCAGCACTCTTAAAATTGCAAAGCTTCTGAAGCGTGATCATCGAACAATCAAGCGTTTCATTCAAAATAGTCAACAGGGTCGCAAGAAGCGTGTGGAAAAACCAAGGCGCAAAATAACTGCCCATGAACTGAGAAAAGTCAAGCGTGCAGCTGCCAAGATGCCACTTGCCACCAGTTTGGCCATATTTCAGAGCTGCAACATCACTGGAGTGCCCAAAAGCACAAGGTGTGCAATACTCAGAGACATGGCCAAGGTAAGAAAGGCTGAAAGACGACCACCACTGAACAAGACACACAAGCTGAAACGTCAAGACTGGGCCAAGAAATATCTCAAGACTGATTTTTCTAAGGTTTTATGGACTGATGAAATGAGAGTGAGTCTTGATGGGCCAGATGGATGGGCCCGTGGCTGGATTGGTAAAGGGCAGAGAGCTCCAGTCCGACTCAGACGCCAGCAAGGTGGAGGTGGAGTACTGGTTTGGGCTGGTATCATCAAAGATGAGCTTGTGGGGCCTTTTCGGGTTGAGGATGGAGTCAAGCTCAACTCCCAGTCCTACTGCCAGTTTCTGGAAGACACCTTCTTCAAGCAGTGGTACAGGAAGAAGTCTGCATCCTTCAAGAAAAACATGATTTTCATGCAGGACAATGCTCCATCACACGCGTCCAAGTACTCCACAGCGTGGCTGGCAAGAAAGGGTATAAAAGAAGAAAATCTAATGACATGGCCTCCTTGTTCACCTGATCTGAACCCCATTGAGAACCTGTGGTCCATCATCAAATGGGAGATTTACAAGGAGGGAAAACAGTACACCTCTCTGAACAGTGTCTGGGAGGCTGTGGTTGCTGCTGCACGCAATGTTGATGGTGAACAGATCAAAACACTGACAGAATCCATGGATGGCAGGCTTTTGAGTGTCCTTGCAAAGAAAGGTGGCTATATTGGTCACGAATTTGTTTTTGTTTTGTTTTTGAATGTCAGAAATGTATATTTGTGAATGTTGAGATGTTATATTGGTTTCACTGGTAAAAATAAATAATTGAAATGGGTATATATTTGTTTTTTGTTAAGTTGCCTAATAATTATGCACAGTAATAGTCACCTGCACACACAGATATCCCCCTAAAATAGCTATAACTAAAAACAAACTAAAAACTACTTCCAAAACTATTCAGCTTTGATATTGAGTTTTTTGGGTTCATTGAGAACATGGTTGTTCAATAATAAAATTAATCCTCAAAAATACAACTTGCCTAATAATTCTGCACTCCCTGTATAGAAGGAAGGCTTAATTAACAGGGCTAAAAGACTGGTGGACATTGTTAAAGGGCAATCGATTATTTTATAGTGAAAATATGACGATTGTACAAGTTTTTATTACTTTTGGAATGGTTTATGGGGTTTTTATTCCACATGGCAGAATTTTAGACACCTATTGAGGGTTTGGAAGGCCCCACAACTCCGGAGTGGAGAGGGAGGGGGCCTAAATTTCGCGCCTCATTGCAGACAGCTTCATGCAGCTTCACGTGGAGGGTCCAAAGAATACTTGAGGACTTCATAGAGGCTTATTTCTATCAAATTAATCCCCAGGGGCAAGGTAGGGCCACAGCAGATTGCTGTGGCACGGTGCTGTAGTTTGCTAACCGGTTGTCAGCTTTAGGTTGCTCCGGTTCGGGCATTAAGGGGTTAATTGACTTTAAATTTACTGTGCAATCATTCCAAAGCATTAAGATAGTGTGGTAAAAATTTCTTTTTTTGAGATTTAGTAAAAAAGTCTGCGCTTTTTATTATTTAAAGGCACAGTACCGTTTTTTCAGCAATTGAGTGCTGTCTAAGTCTGTTTAACATGTCTGAGCCTACAGATAGACGTTGCTCTATGTGTTTAGTAGCCATGGTGGAACCCCCTTTACATTTGTGTTTTAAGTGTGCTAATGTGTCTAAGCATTTTAAAGATCACGATGTTTCACTTATAAATGTACCCCAATATGATTCTTTAACAGAAGGTAACAAGGATAGCCCTCCTTCCTCTCCCCATGTGTCGACACCAGTTATGCCCGCGCAAGCGATGACTAGTACCTCTAGCGCATTGGCCCCTATTACATTACAACAATTGGCAGCAGTCATGGATAATTCCCTTGCGGCATTTTTATCCAAACTGCCAGTTTTTCCTAAAAAGCGTGATAGCTCGGTCTTAAGAACAGAGTATGAGCAATCAGAAGCTTTGGAGGATTTATCTGTTGTACCCTCACAACACTTTGAAGGGACGGTGAGGGATGTGCTGTCCGAGGGAGACATTTCTGATATAGGAAAGGTTTCTCAGCGGGCAGAATCAGATTCCTTAGCGTTTAAATTTAAGCTGGAACACCTCCGCGTGCTGCTTAAGGAGGTATTAGCTACGCTGGATGATTGCGACTCCATGGTGGTCCCAGAGAAATTGTGTAAAATGGACAAATATCTAGAAGTCCCTGTATACACTGATGCATTTCCGATCCCGAAGAGGGTGGCGGATATTGTGGATAGGGAGTGGGAGAGACCAGGTGTACCCTTTGTGTCCCCCCCCCCCTATCTTTAAGAAAATGTTCCCCATAACTGATCCCAGGCGGGACGCATGGCAGACGGTCCCTAAGGTAGAGGGGGCAGTTTCAACACTAGCCAAGCGCACAACCATACCAATTGAAGACAGTTGTGCTTTCAAAGATCCTATGGATAAAAAAATTAGAAGGTTTACTAAAGAAAATATTTGTTCAACAGGGTTTCCTTCTCCAGCCTATTGCCTGCATTATTCCTGTAACTACTGCAGCGGCTTTCTGGTTTGAGGCGCTGGAGGAGTCGTTTCAGACGGAGGCCTCATATGATGAAATTATGGATAGAATTTAGGCTCTAAAGCTAACTAATTCTTTTCTCAAAGATGCCGCTTTCCTATTAGCTAAGTTGGCGGCGAAAAGTTCTGGTTTTGCCATCATGGCGCGCAGAACGCTTTGGCTTAAATCATGGTTTTGGATATCACTGGGGGAAAGGGCCATGCCCTCCCGCAAGATAGGCCTTTTAAGGCTAAAAACAAGGCTAATTTTCGTTCCTTTCGGAACTTCAGGAGCGGTCCTGCTTCAACCTCTGCGACCGCAAAGCAAGAGGGTAACTCTCCACAGCCCAAGGCAACCTGGAAGCCTTTGCAGGGCTGGAACAAGGGTTAACAGGCCAAGAAGCCTGCAGCTGCTACTAAGACAGCATGAAGGGGTAGCCCCCGATCCGGGACCGGATCTGGTAGGGGGCAGACTCTCTCTCTTTGCTCAGGCTTGGGCAAGAGATGTTCCCGATCCCTGGGCATTAGAGATAGTTGCTCAGGGTTATCTTCTAGAATTCAAGGACTCTCATCCAAGGGGAAGGTTCCACATTTCTCGTCTGTCTACAGACACGACAAAGAAAGAGGCGTTCTTACGCTGTGTAGAAAATCTATTCAAGATGGGAGTGATATATCCAGTCCCAATTACAGAACAAGGACTGGGTTTTTACTCAAACCTGTTTGTGGTTCCCAAAAAGGAAGGAACTTTCAGACCAATCCTGCATCTAAAAATTCTAAACAAATTCCTCAGAGTTCCATCCTTCAAGATGGAGACCATTCGGACAATCTTACCGATGATCCAGGAAGGTCAATATATGACTACCGTGGATCTAAAGGATGCATACCTTCATATTCCTATCCACAAAGATCACCAACAGTTCCTAAGGTTTGCTTTTCTGGACAAGCATTACCAGTTCGTGGCCCTTCCCTTCGGGTTGGCCATCGCTCCAAGAATTTTCACAAAGGTGCTAGGGTCCCTTCTGGCGGTCCTAAGACCGCGGGGCATTGCAGTAGCACCCTATCTGAACGACATCTTAATACAGGCGTCGTCTTTTCTCAGAGCCAAGGCTCATACGGATATTGTTCTGGCCTTTCTAACACCGAAAAAGTTCTCTGTCCCCGCTCACAAGGGTTCCCTTCCTGGGAACATTAATAGACTCGGTAGAAATGAAAATATTTCTGACGGAGGTCAGAAGGTTAAAGCTTCTAAGCACTTGCCGAGCTCTTCATTCCTCGGCCATCTGTAGCTCAGTGCATGGAGGTAATCGGATTAATGGTAGCAGCAATGGACGTAGTCCCTTTTGCTCGAATTCATCTGAGGCCACTGCAATTGTGCATGCTCAAACAGTAGAATGGAGATTATGCAGATTTGTCTCCTCAAATCCGACTGGACCATAACACCAGAGATTCTCTTCTCTGGTGGTTGTCTCAGGATCACCTGTCTCAGGGAATGTGCTTCCGCAGACCGGAGTGGATCATCGTAACGACCGACACCAGTCTGATAGGCTGGGACGCGGTCTGGGGCTTCCTGAAAGCTCGGGCCTATGGTCACGGGAGGAGTCTCTTCTCCCGATAAACATTTTGGAACTGAGAGCGATATTCAATACGCTCCAGGCATGGCCTCAGCTAGCGGCGGCCAAGTTCATCAGATTTCAGTCGGACAACATCACGACTGTAGCATACATCAATCATCAGGGAGGAACAAAGAGTTCCTTAGCGATGAAGGAAGTAACCAAGATAATCAGGTGGGCGGAGGATCACTCTTGTCACCTATCTGCAATTCACATCCCAGGAGTAGACAACTGGGAAGCGGATTTCCTAAGTCGTCAGACTTTTCACCCGGGGGAGTGGGAACTCCACCCGGAGGTATTTGCTCAGCTGACTCAGCTTTGGGGCATTCCGGAGTTGGATCTGATGGCGTCCCGTCAGAACACCAAACTTCCTCTTTACGGATCAAGGCCCAGGGATCCCAAGGCGGCATTGATAGATGCTCTAGTAGCGCCTTGGTCCTTCAATCTGGCCTATGTCTTTCCACCGTTTCCCCTTCTCCCTCGGCTGGTAGCCAGAATCAAACCGGAGAAGGCCTCGGTTATTCTGATAGTGCCTGAGTGGCCACGCAGGACCTGGTATGCAGACCTAGTGGACATGTCATCTGTTCCACCATGGACACTGCCAATGAGGCAGGATCTTCTAATACAGGGTCCATTCAAGCATCCAAATCTAGTTTCTCTGATGCTGACTGCTTGGAGATTGAACGCTTAATTCTATCCAAGCGTGGGTTCTCTGAATCAGACATAGATACTCTGATCCAAGCTAGAAAACCTGTCACCAGGAAAATTTACCATAAGATATGGCGGAAATATCTTTGTTGGTATGAATCCAAGGGTTACTCGTGGAGTAAGATTAGGATTCCAAGGATATTGTCTTTTCTCCAAGAAGGATTGGAGAAAGGTTTATCAGCTAGTTCCTTAAAGGGGCAGATATCCGCTCTGTCTATCCTTTTACACAAGCGTCTGGCAGAAGTGCCAGATGTTCAAGCGTTTGCACAGGCGTTAGTCAGAATCAAGCCTGTCTATAAACCTGTGGCTCCTCCATGGAGTCTAAATTTAGTTCTTTCAGTTCTTCATGGGGTTCCTTTTGAACCTTTACATTCCATAGATATTAAGTTATTATCTTGGAAAGTCTTGTTTTTGGTAGCTATATCTTCTGCTAGAAGAGTTTCAGAATTGTCTGCTTTGCAGTGTAATTCACCCTATCTGGTGTTCCATGCAGATAAGGTAGTTTTGCGTACCAAACCTGGGTTTCTTCCTAAAGTTGTTTCTAATAAGAACATTAACCAGGAAATCATTGTTCCTTCTCTGTGTCCTAATCCAGCTTTTAAGAAGGAAAGGCTTTTACACAATCTTGATGTGGTTCGTGCTTTGAAATTCTATTTACAAGCAACTAAGGATTTCAGACAAACATCATCTTTGTTGTCTATTCTGGTAAGAGGAGAGGTCAAAAAGCGACGGCTACCTCTCTTTCTTTCTGGTTGAAAAGCATCATCCGATTGGCTTATGAGACTGCTGGGCAGCAGCCTCCTGAACGAATTACAGCTCATTCCACCAGAGCTGTGGCTTCCACTTGGGCCTTCAAGAATGAGGCTTCTGTTGAACAGATTTGTAAGGCAGCGACTTGGTCTTCACTGCATACTTTTGCCAAATTTTACAAATTCAATACTTTTGCTTCTTCGGAGGCTATTTTTGGGAGAAAGGTTTTGCAAGCAGTGGTGCCTTCCATTTAGGTTACCTGTCTTGTTCCCTCCCTTCATCCGTGTCCTAAAGCTTTGGTATTGGTATCCCACAAG